>NC_050184.1:15092285-15394785 GCF_008315115.2 Sander lucioperca
TTTTGCCTATCCTTACTTAAGCTCATGCTTTAGAATGAAATGTAACCACCCTTAAATGTTTTCCAGGCACAATCTTATGTGAATGGTCTTCCCCCGCAAAAGAAGAAAAACTTCAAGGAAGTGTTTGCCTCCATGGATGGAAATGGTGCGCTCAACTGCTTGTGCTTATTCACTTCAAACTGAAACTGAATTTTTTATCATCAAAATATATTACAACTTACTTTGAGTTTACCTAATACCTCTTTGCAGACTTTACAAAATGTTCTCTACCTTCATGCCTCTAAAGTCATGTACATACTTTTTCACTTTGCTGTTGATATATAATAAATAGGAGATTTAAAGGTCCTATGACATGCTGCTTTTTGGATGCTTTTATATAGGCCTTAGTGGTCCCCTAATACTGTATCTGAAGTCTCTTTCCCGAAATTCAGCCTTGGTGCAGAATTACAGCCACTACGAGCAAGTCCCACAATGAGCTTTCCTTAGGAGTGCCATTTCTGTGTCTGTAGCTTTAAATGCTATTGAGGAGGAGAGAGGGGGGGCAAGGTGGAGGGTGGGAGTGTGGCCTTGATCAACTGCCATGCTTCGCTTGTTTGCAAGCCATGATGTCTCTCTCTTTCTCATGGGCGGGCCAAATTCTCTGGGTGGGCAAAGCAGAGAAAGGGGAGGTAACCTTTCCCCTTATGACGACATAAAGGGAAGATTCCAGATCGGCCCATCTGAGCTTTCAGTTTCTCAAAGGCAGAGCAGGATGTCCAGGGCTCGGTTTACACCTATCGCCATTTCTAGCCATTGGGGGACCATAGGCAGGCTAGGGGAACTCACATTAATGTTAAAAAACCTCATAAAGTGGAATTTTCATGCTATGGGACCTTTAATGGTTCTGCTGATTTGGTAGATTGGTAGATTTAACTGGCGAAGTGACTGTTGTGAAAATGAAAAAAGAAATATATATATATATATATATATATATATATATTTCAACAAACATGTTTTTTCTATTATGATGCTTCCAGCTGTAGCCCTACTGGAGGGGATGTTACTGCTGGACCCGGAGACACGGCTGACAGTTAAGCAGGGACTGTCGCACCCCTTCCTGGCTGAATATCATGACCCAGAGAGCGAGCCAGACTCTGAGCCGTATGACGACTCCTTCGAGAACCGGGATCTCGATGTCGGGGAGTGGAAGAGTAAGTTTTTACAATACACACAATTAGGGCTGGGCAATGTATATCGATATTATATTGAAATGGATATATGAGGCTAGATATCGTCTTAAATTTTGGATATCAACTGCAATTACTTCTCTTAATTAGAGCCCGATATTTTCGGCCGATATTAGGCATTTCCCAAAGTATCGGTATTGGCATTTATAATGGCCAATAAATGAATATTTAAAAAATAAAATAAAAATGGGCGAAACCCCCTTCAACCATGTTATGAGTGTTGGCGTTGCATAGTTTGTCCACCAGATGGCGCTCTACAGCGTCCCTGTTGGCAACATCATGTTTAACCCCTCAAATTTCATATCTTAAGTTTGTATTTTTATACATTTTATTTATCAGAACTTTAATATATTTTGATGTTCCTCTGTTCTGTTGTGACAATAAAACAAACAAGTTTATTTTTAAACTGCATTATCATATTATTTTAGTGAGGACTTATAAATAACTACAAATAACTAATGTTAGGGAAATCTGTTTATGTTTTGTTACGCGTTTCTGTTTTGTTTTTTAAATATATATCGGCCGATATATTGGAATATCAGATTTTTAAATCACCGAATATTTGTATCAAGATCGACCTTAAAAATCCTTTATCGGTCGGGCTCTAGTCTTTATATCCTTTGTCATGGGATGCAGGCTTACGCCTCTTTGTTAAGATGGTTTGGGGGGAACTGCCAGGCCTGGGTTGGGATTGGGGGGGGGGGGGGGTTTAAAATGATGTGGTCTTCTGTTACACCATTGTTCACTGTTATTGCTTATTTTATAGAAAATGTCAATAAAAAAAATTCTTTGGATATTGTAATATTGTAATATGACATAAGTTTAGTCTTTTCCTGGTTTTAAAGGCTGCATTCCAGTAAAGTGATGTCACTTTCTGAACATACCAGACTGTTCTAGCTGTTCTACCCACTTAGTCATTATATCCACATTACTGATGATTATTTATCAAAAATCATCAGTTTTCAGGAAAGCACCATTCATGTATTCATGTAGTCATAAATATCGTCAGATTTGATTTTTCTCCATATCGCCCGGCTCTACACACAATGCCCAGTATATTGGAAATGATCAATACTTGTGAAAAGTGCCAAAGTTGGCTCTGTGCCATATTCTCTTCAAATGAATGTACACTTTGGGGCTTTTACAGGATTTGTTATAATACTACTTTTCTTTTTTTTTTGATCTCATCAGGTCTTATCCACATGGAGATCATGACCTTCGACCCCGACAACCCCAGCAAGACAGCCATGTAGACGCTGTGACGTGCTGGCACCTCCCAATGTTTGGTTATAATACGGACACCAACTGTAAAGGTCAATACTGTCAATCTAAGACAAACATATACAAAACAACATCAAAAGTATTTTTGGTGCATCTGATATGTATTGCAATTAAAATGCATTTTCCAAACGGCAGCTTTACTTTGTATGGCGGCCTGTACAGGACAAGGTTTGTTGTTTTGTAATATTTAGACACTAATTTGAATAGAAATGGCATTACCTCAAACTTGATCAAAACACTGAACCACTGAATTATAAAATGCTGTCTTCTCATTTCAAAAAGTATAAAATATATTGACAAAATAATCTTAACTCAAGGTCTTGACCAGAGGTGGAAAGTAATGAATTACATTTACTCATGTTACTGTAATTGAGTAGTTTTTAAAATTTTACTTTAACTTAAGTATGTTTTGTTTGAAGTGTTGTACTTTGCTACATTTTAAATCACATCTGTTACTGGGTAAAAAAAAAAAGGTGAATAAAAAAGGTCTCTAATGTTGTTTAGCACTGTTGCTTTGTGCCCTCATCAAATTGCAAAAGACGGTGATTTAATCAAATAAGTAAGTATAAATTAGATATTAAAGGTGCCCTGCCACACCTATTTCATTACTTCGTGGTAATGTCTGAAGTTCTACCATGGACTGTAACATTTTTTGTGGAAAAAATGCCTTGGTTACCTTGTTTCAAGCCATTCTAGCGTGGTATAGAAAGCCTGCAGGAAGACTCAGCTCGATTTGTGCCAGTTCTCATTAATATTCAACGAGCTAAGCTGCTTGACTCTGATTGGCTAACAGCTAGCCAATGAGAGCCTGGCTATCAGCATCCTTTACTCTTTACTCTTTACTGCTCAACTGGGCGAGCTCATGAATAGTAATGAGCTCAGGCAACACCATGTCAGACTGACCAGCTTTTGTAACTGGCCTGATTTCTCCACTTATTTCTTTTCAGTGGCTAGAGCTGACAGAGGAGGTAGCAGTTCATTTCCACATTCACGACATAACACAAACACATATGGACCTGACATATTTCAAACAATTCAAGTAAAAACGGTTTTGTGTGGCAGGGCACCTTTAAATAAGTTTCAAAAATTTATATTTCCCCCCGCTGGTAAAAAGTAACAAAGTAACTTTTACTTTCAGTAAATATTAAATCAAATTACCATAAATACAATACGTGTAGCTGAGATATACAAGGACATAGAGTCACACTTGTGTGTGTGTTGTGTGTATTGAATAACTTGTATAGTATACATAGAACGTAGTACATAAAAAAATAACCCTGGCTTAGAATAAAACAATATTCTTAGTTACATTTCATCTTACTTCACAAGGACTTTAATTGTCTCATTTTGTATGTTTTGTGTCACATATTTGTAATATGCAAAGGGCATATAGTGCAATTTTACTTAAGGACTCATTTGGAAAGATGTGGGATTTTTATTTTTGATCACCATTTTTACTGTTGGAACACACTGGAATTGTTTGCAAATAAACCTCTGTATGAAATGATATGTTGTAATTTAATGATGTTAGAATGACTGATAGAATGCAATAAATAAAAGATGGATAGTAGTAAAAATATGAAACAGTCACAAAGTGTAATAGAATAATCCATCACTAGAGGGCAGCATTATATCATAGTAAAGATTCCTTCATGAGGACGACGAATGGGTTGAACGTGTTCGTCATAGGAAGACTGGAAAACCAACAGGATGTCTATGAGTATTTTAAACAATGGTACAATGAAGACAGGATAAAAGAATACACATACTGTAGGATTTCTTTTCAGAAATGAGCTTGTCAGATATTAGATGTATTTATTTATGGTGGCTTTTCAGTAAAGTTTGCACCAACTAAGAGATGGCCTCATGGCGGCCGGTGCCTGGACTTCACATCCAGGTCTTACATATTGTTTTCAGCTTGGTAACGATGCATATTCCAGCTAATCTAAGAGGGTTTTTCAATAGTTTATTTAGTTCAAGACGTATGAGAAATTTCTTAACCCTCCTGTTGTCCCCGGGTCAAATTTGACCCGTTTTGAAAGTTTCTATATCAGAAATTTGGGTTTCTTTCAACCAAATTGTCAAAATAATAACGTGGGTGGTTCCATTCAACACTCTTCACAAGTAAAATAAATAATCAGTTCACTATTTTCATTGGATTTGGGTGTTTTATTCATTTTTATTGCATTTCAAAAAAAAAAAAACATGGTAAAGGAACGTTGAAAATATTGAGAAAAATGTCTAAAAATGCTTCAAAAACGTCTTTAAAAAGCAAACATGTTTTGTTTTTTTCCATGCTTTTTTGGAACGTGTCATCAAATTCAAAATGAGTAAATATTTGCAAAAGTTTATCAGTTTGAACATCTTGTCTTTGTAGTGTATTCAATTGAATATAGGTTGAAAAGGATTTGCAAATCATTGTATTGTGTTTTTATTTACGTTTTACACAACGTCCCAGCTTCATTGGAATTGGGGTTTGTACAATTTTTCCCTTTAAGATGTAGTGGAGAGAAAACTCACTTAAGTAAAAGTACTTGGTATATTCCCCCACTGTCTTACCATATAGTACTGTATTTACATTATGAGCATGTTAGCATGGAGATGTTCACAGAGCCAACATGCACTCCACAAGCATTTGTTATTTGGACCTGAATTTCATTCATTTCATTCTACATAAATCTACACTTCATTTCATTTGACTAATGTGAGCGTCTTGGGCACCAACATTTCTTTTGGGATTACAGTTTTTTCTGATTGCTTAAGCGCTAATCGTGAATCTTGTAGCACAAGAGGACATGGACTTGAAGAAGCGAGAGGGTTAGAGGAAGTTAGAGGAAGAGGACAAGGAGGAGCAAGAAGAGGACGAGGAGGGGAAAGAGGAAGGGTAAGAAGAGTAAGAAATAGAATAACTGATGACATCAGAGCTACAGTAGTGGACCATGTCATCAACCATGGGATGACCCTGAGGGAAGCTGGCCAACGCGTTCAGCCTAATTTGAGCCGCTACACTGTGGCAAGCATCATTAGGACATTTCGAAATGAGAATCGGTAAGTACTTTGTAGCACTGCCATACTCTAATGAGAAACACAACAGTACCATACATGCAAAAATACTGAAATTGTTACTTTACAGAATTGCTAGACGTCCAGATGTTGGGGGCAGAGGAAGAATGTTCACTCCAGAGCAAGAGACCCATATAGTGAACATGGTGATTGCCAAAAATGCAATAAGACTGCGCGAAATACAGCAGCGCATAATTGATAATGACACCATCTTTCAAAATATACACAGTGTAAGCATTTCTGCACTAAGTCGTGTACTTGCGCGCCACAGAATAAGAATGAAGCAAATTTACAGAGTTCCTTTCGAGAGAAACACAGAACGTGTAAAGCAACTGCGATATGACTATGTGCAGGTAAGCTATAGTGTCATTGGTTCTGAATTTGGAAGTGCATACTGTAGTGCTGTGCATGGGCCTGATGTGTTGCATTTGTTTTGTCTTGTCCAGAGAGTGATGGAACTAGAAGCAGATGCCATGGGACATGAGCTACTTTTTGTAGATGAGGCCGGTTTTAACCTCAGTAAAACCAGGAGACGTAGGAACATTATTGGACACCGTGCCATCATCAATGTCCCAGGACAACGTGGTGGTAACATAACCATGTGTGCAGCTATAAGCCTAAATGGTGTTGTTCACCATCATGCAACCATAGGCCCATACAACACTGCACATATTATTGCATTCCTGGACACCTTACATGACATGCTCACTGTTCAGAGACCAGAGCATACCCGATATGTCATCATATGGGACAATGTAAGTTTCCATAGGGCTGCTTTGGTCCGCAACTGGTTTACGGACCACCCATTCTTCATGGCACTCAACCTCCCTCCATACTCTCCATTCTTAAATCCCATCGAGGAGTTCTTCTCTGCCAGGCGTTGGAAAGTGTACGACCGTCATCCTCATCAACAGGTAGCCCTTTTACAGGCAATGGAGGAGGCATGTGGAGATATTGATCAGGCATCATGTCAAGCCTGGATACGGCATTCAAGGAGATATTTTCCCCGGTGCCTTGGACTGGAGGATATCGCATGCGATGTGGATGAAATTTTGTGGTCGGACCCAGAAAGACGACATGATGTAGACTGATTGTCTTTTATACTTTTTTTTTTTTTTTGTGAAATTACTATTTTGTGTTCTGACTTTGTCTTGGTTTTGATGAGTGTGAATAAACACCAATACTTGAAGTTTGGATCCTTGTATGTTTACATGACACTATGACAAAAGTATGACCTCAAATTGACATCTGTACACAGAGAAAGCAAAAGCCAGATGTGTTTTGTATTCATACCATCAGTGTGTAGTTGCCACATTGTGTGCTTAGTAGATGATGGCTTGTGTTTACTCTTTGACACGAAAACACCATTTTTACGAAGGTGTGAAGAGTTAATCTAGCTGTGTTCGCTTTTGCAAGAGAACTACAATGTTTTGATAATTGGGTGAAAGGTTTTCTTATTTGTGTCTAGAGTTTTGCAAAAATAGCCAATAGTTACAAAAAATGTGCTTAAGCAATCAGAAAAAACTGTAATACATTTCCACCTTCTGATATCATAAACTCTTCATTCTTCATTGAGTCTACATCCTGCAGACAAAATAATCCCCCGTGTGTCACACCCCACCACATCCCCAACATCCTCCTGTGAGCTCCCTTGTTTCATGTTTCTGCATGGACATGTTGCATTCATCTCTCCATGCTTTCATTGTTGGCAGGCTATATAGATGCATTTACCCTTACCTTTGTAGTCCTGTTTTCACTTATTAGTCATAGGTGTGGCATGTTCGTTATATCCAAGGCACTTGCCAAGGATTGCTGCGTTGCCATAGCCAGCTGCAGCAGCCAAGTTTACCTACTACTTTACTTGTCTCAAACACCTATCTATCTATCTATCTATCTATCTATCTATCTATCTATCGATTTATCTATCTATCTACCTATCTAACTAGTTTTGTTTGTATTTTTGATACTAATACAAATTTCAAGAAATTCTTATAGATTTAATCCAAACAAATTTTAACACATAAAATATACTATGCTTTGAATAAATGTGTGTCTAAATGTTTTTCCACAAAAGTAAAAAAAAAATTAGGAGTGAGTATTTTCGTCACCTAATGCTATTGCAACTATTTTGTTGTGGCACTCATTCTCAAATTTGCATTTGTGGAGACTACAATTGATCAGACATTGAACCCTCCAAATACTGACCCAATTGTAATTTTACACATGCTAAAATAGTGGGCTCTTAAGAGTACTTTGTACTTTCGGAATACTTAAGGTGTAGTGTTTTTAGCCTTTAAAATTCCCAAAGCACGATCAAAAGTGTAAGGAATGGATTCAAATGTGAGTATATGTGCTCTGACGTGAGTTTGTTTGTGAATTGTTATCATGCCCCGCTAACAAGCTTACTGTTATCAGACTTTAGAGTAACGTTATCAACTTATGTTAGAACAAAAAAACATTTCAATTACATTTTTATTCATAATAGCCTACCACTATAATACTGTGGATAACTTGGTCCAATCTGCAATACAAGAAAAATGCAGTTTCTTTTTTTTATGTCCTCTGCATGGATCATCGAGTGAAGATGCAGATTTGTTTTGCTTGATGTTTTAGCCTCAGACATTTACCACTACAGTGTATATCAGCACCATCAACAGCTACATCAGACCCTTTTATGGTTTCTGGTTTAAAAAAAGAATCCACCTTAAACATTAAAAAGTCTCTTTTCTCTAAAAAGTCTCCTAACCCTTCAGCCAGCTCACTGAGTTTAAGCATAAGCATTAGCTGATGCTAGCTAGCTACAGCTGATAAAATCACCTGGCAACAGTTTCATTCAGCCAACAAAATTCACGGTAGTCAGCTCAGAAATTAAAAGCCTGCCAACTTCTGTGTGAAATCGTGAAATTTCAAAAAGTACTTTGAATTTCATCAGCAACTCTGCCACCGTCCATGTGCCATGTGCTGTACTGAATGGAAATCTTGACGGTTATAGCAACAGTAGCCTATGTATGAGTGGTGGGGCTTATCCAACCGTCAATTATTAACCCACATTTCTATCCATTGTTAAAAGTAAGACTACACCAAAAATCAATAAAAGGAAGCAGAACTACCCAAATGAATATGAAATCAGGTTTATTCCAGATGTTTCAGTGGTACAAATTCACAATAAATCTGGTTTCTTTTTTTATTCAGAGTGGAAATGGAGGTAAAGGAGGATCAAAACACCATTTATTTACTGTAGTGGAGAGCTCATTTTCTCTCTGAACAGGAGAAGAAAAGAGGATTCCAAATTTCAAATATGAAAGTGTTGTATGTGGCTGCTTTTGATGATGTCAAAATGTCAAAATGCACAACAAAATGACCTATGTGAGACAACAGATGAGACATTGCAGATAGGAGGAGTTATCCCATGTTTGCTTTAAAATGGCCAACCACATTTGGACCTCCTTCTGTGCAAATCTAAGAACTGCTGTTGGCATTTTATGTGCAATGATTGTTGCCTTGTAAGGATTCTCTGTCATGACACTACAAGTATTCCAAGGAGAGAAATGATGGGGTTTATGGAAGCTTTTAAAAGTGGTTGTCAGGGACAGGGGAGAAGAACAAAATAGAAGAAGAGTGAAATAAAGACAACTGCTGTTTTTAATAACGGCGGCTAGAGACTTGGCTGGTGGTCTTTTTTGTGATGAAACTGCTGCTGCTGCTGCCGCCGCCGCCGCCGCCGCTGCTAAAGCCGCCGCCGCCGCCGCCGCTGCTAAAGCCGCCGCCGCTGCTAAAGCCGCCGCCGCTGCTAAAGCCGCCGCCGCTGCTGTAACCACCACCGGACACGGACATCCCGCCGCCAAAGCTGCTGCTGCCATAACCGCCGCCGCCGCCGCCACCGGCACCAAAGCCCATACCATATCCGCCGCCGCCTCCGCCACCGCCACCTAGTGATCAGATTAAGCCATTTTATTAGAGATGACAGGAATGAGAATTCCGTTATGTTTTATGCTCTTTTCATTTAAACAACAACAACTTAAACAACTCAACCAAACTGAAGCTTTTGTCATTTGTATATTTATGAACTGGTTTAGAAATTACTTTAACAGTGAAGATATATGCTGATACATACCGCTGCTTGAGGACTGTATGTGGATGGTTGCATTTTCACCGCCATGGCCAATTCTGCAGAGAGGTACACAAATGAGCAATTTTAGCTGCTGGTGTTGCTTCTCGCACATTGTAATGCAATGCAATCTCTTAGTGTTTCAGAAAATTAAACGTATGGGAACCCAAAGTAGCTAAGCCTTCACCTTAATTCCTCTCCTTCCAGAAGCTTCCTGTAGGTGGCGATCTCAATGTCCAGAGCCAGCTTCACGTTCATGAGCTCCTGGTACTCGCGGACCTGGCGGGCCATGTCCTGTTTGGCTCTCTGCAGGGCTTCCTCCAGGTCCCTAATGCGGGCCTTGGCATCCTTCACTGCCAGCTCACCGCGCTCCTCAGCCTCAGCAATCTGGGCCTCCAGGTTGGCACGCTGCCAGGTTGGAAAGTTAGCAGAAGCTTCAGAAGTGTACATAATATATGTAATTCAAAATGTCTTCTGTTCAGCAGTTTTAACATACATATAACCATGTAACTGTTATAATATATACCTGTCCCTTGACTGCCTCAATCTCATTCTGTAGGCGGCTAATCATGCGGTTCAGCTCAGCAATCTCACTCTTGGTGTTGCGAAGTTCATCTCCGGTCTGGCCTGCAGTGCTCTGCATCTCCTGGTACTGAAGGAATAAGATTACAAATAATTGTTATTGCAGATTGCATGGACCGAGCTCTCTGTTTGTATTTCACATTCCAGGACGTGTGTGCCATATTGGAGGTGTTGGTGAACATGCTTTCTCTCACTACCTACCTTCTGTTGATACCATGATTCAGCATCAGCACGGCTCTGGTTGGCGATGGCCTCGTACTGAGCCTTGACTTCAGCCACAATGGAGTCCATGTCCAAATCGCGGCTGTTGTCCATCGTCACGATGACTGAGGTGTCCTTGATCTGTCCCTGGAGCTCACGAAGTTCCTGCACAAGAGATATGTGTATTTAAATTTTTTTTAAATTAAAACAGTATGTATTTCTGTTATGTATCCGTGCCCACCAGTGCCCTTTAATGTCCCCTTTAATGTCCCCTTTAAAAGCACAGAAATAGAGATGATAGGACTGAGGTGTGGTGGATTTTTCTTACAGCCTCATAGACAGCTCTGAGGAAGTTAATCTCATCCTGCAGGGCGTCAACCTTGGCCTCCAGCTCAACCTTGTTCATGTAGGCGCCATCTACATCCTGTAAGTTGAGAAGAAGGAAATGCTCTGCATTGGTGATTGGTCAGAGGAAAAGCAATTATTCATTCCACTGTTGTTAAGGACATGGTGGAGCTTTGTAATCGCAGATCAATTCTCACCTTCTTAAGGAGCACAAACTCATTCTCCACAGAAGCACGCTTGTTGATTTCATCTTCATATCTGACACAAACAGTGGAAAAAAATTAGCTGATGGAAAATGACAACTATCAACTAATGTAGGCCAGCCGTTGTGTGAGAAGATGTGATAAGCTTGATTTCCTGCGCTGGTATTCACTCACTTGTTCTTGAAGTCCTCCACAAGTCCCTGCATGTTCCTGAGCTCTCCCTCCAGCTTAATCTTCTCATTGCCGAGCCCATCCAGCTGTCTGCGCAGGTTGGCGATGTAGGCCTCGAACATGGCGTCGATGTTGGAGCGGGTGGTGGTCTGTTCCTGCAGCAGGTTCCACTTGGTCTCCAGCATTTTGTTCTGCTGCTCCAGGAAGCGAACCTAAAAGGGAAAATCATTTCATGTTTAGATCCACTCTCACTTAGGGAAATGTGTTAATTTCAATTTGAATGCAAAACCATATTAATCAGATCATGTAATTAATTCAATAATAGGACCACATAAAACACTGGAAATAATCCACATTATAGAGTTGTGTGCTTGTCAATGTCTGTTTTCATGTGATCACTTTCAGCAAACTACAAATCAAACTATATTTACTGTTGCTTTTCTTCGTGATCAGGCATGCTAACTGCAAGGTAACAAAGATGTTTGTCTTCTTTGTTTTACTTTGATCAGGTGATCCATAGAGCCACACCTTTGTGTGGCTTTACCACACAAGCTCTTGTATGCAACAATACTGGCAGCTGCTGTTTTAAAATGCCCCTGGGGAAGGGATGGTTCAGACATAATCCACTGTGCAGTCTCTCTGCACAGTATAGTTGAACTGTACTTGTTCTAATCAGATCATTATGTTTAAACATCTGACTTGATCCTGATGAACACGTTTCAAAGCCTGTTCCCATAAAACAGAAAATGCATGTGAGGCACAGAGTTCATTGCTCTGCCATCTGGTTTTGAACCCTGGAGAATATGGAGACCATCCCTCCATTTTGGGTGTGTACAGTGCGTATGTCTGTAAGCTTTCTTTCTTTTTTTAAAGGCCAGGTGAGTTGTACCATGCCAAACCTCAGCCTAGCCCCTTCTATCATGCCACTCCCTCGCCTCCGGGATGCATACTTTCACTGAGTGAACTTGCCTGCCACACCCCCTTAGTCATTATTGCTAAATGCCTGAAGATATAAACTGTCCCATTGATTGAGTGGTGATGCTTTAGAGATAAACCATTTGTGTACAAGCATTTTATTTCGTAGAAATACTAAATTAAAATGTTACATAACAGGAAACTAATGTTTCATTGCACAATATATATTAGATGTAATAGTCAGAAGTCTACTTTGAATGGACAGGATGGGATCAGATTACCCATGTGAAGATAGATGAGGTGTGGTATGAACTTAGCATTTTCTCTCGCAGGGTGTGGTTAGCTCGTTCTCCTATCTGCTTGAGAGAAAAGGTCTCTCACGTTTTTTTACAAGGTCTTCATTTATACATGAAAGTGTAGATGCGTGAATTATTTTAAACTTAATTATTGTATGACAACTCATCGTAGGAAAAATGAATGACAAGTTCATGTAAAGACTTGTATTATGCAATGCATTGAAAATAGTTGGGGAAAGATGGGGTCCACTTTCTGCAGAACAGTTGAAAGCTTGTAAGTCCTTGCTGCCATGGGAATTGGTGATAACCTGATCCCTTCTTTCCCTCATACTGAGAGCCACCAGTCACTGGATACGATCACTCTAGTGTTTCCTACCTCTCTCTCTACACAGAGCAGCTGACAAGGGGCCATTTTTGTTCAAAGAGAAGCTAAAGGTCAGGTTTCAGTGCAAATGCTAGCTGATGCAGAGCATTGCTTTGAGAACACCGAGTAAGATGAGAGGTGACTACAGAGAAGTTTTGGACGACTGGCAAAATCATATTTATACTAATAACATTGTGCTCCGTAGTAGAAGTCTTCAGAGTAAGCTCTAGCTAGTCCCTTTGTGTGCACATTATTCAGGTTTGGATCAGTTACTGTGTAATATTTAATGAGCCCAGGTGGCCCCTTAGAGAAAGTCTGTTGCAGCTACAGTATATGTTTCCACAAACCAATGAACTCTGTGTGCAGTGCATCCACTATCTATTCCTCATATATCACGTTCCCCAGTTCATTCATAGCAACATCCATTATTTAACCAAATTAGAGTTAACATATCAAAAACACACTGCATTTAAATAGAGTTTATGACATGTAAGAACATTTTAAATGGTGTGGGACATACCTTGTCAATGAAGCTGGCGAAGCGGTTGTTTAGAGTCTTGATCTGCTCTTTCTCATGGGTTCGGACAGTCTGGATGTTGGGGTCGATCTCAAGGTTCAGGGGGGCCAGCAGGCTCTGGTTGACTTGGACGTTTGTGATGGGCATTCCCATACCACCGCCACCACCACCACCACCACCCATACCCATACCACTGAAACCATAAGCACTGAAACCGCCGCCGCCGCCGCCACCACCTGCACCACCTCCACCACCAGCGCCATAACCACCGCCGAAACCACCACCGAAACCACCACCGAAACCACCACCACCACCACCACTGCTAAAGTTTTGTCGCACTGAGACACTTGACACTCTGGCTGGCTGCATGAACGACATAGATCTTGAGGAAAATTGGCGGCCACCGCCACCACCGCCACCACCACCGGCATAGCTACCACTACTAAAGCTTAAACGGCTGCCACCTCCTCCTCCACTAGAAAAGCCTCCACTGCTGGACTGCATGCTCGTTCTCGTAGTTTTGGTCGACAGCATGATGGCCGGTTTTGTTTCCTCTGAAAGGAAAGAATCCACAGAGAAAAGGGGGAGCAGAGAAAGAGAGGTTTGGCAAAGCAGTGGAGCACACAAAGAGGAGAGTCAAGTCCCTCTAAGTGTCTTCTCCCTGTCCGTGGTAGATTTTTTATATGTCAACTGTGGAGGAGGTACCAGTGAGCTCCACCTCCTCTGCATCTCCCCCTTAACCTTCCTCCAATTGCCTGGAACCTGGAAGGTGCACTTGCAGGCAGGTAGATTGGCTCAGGGCAGCTCAGCCTGTCAGACAGGTAACAGTGCCACTCCTGTAAAGTCATTGACGCTTGACACACCCATGTGCTCGCAGAGGAATGGCATCAGAGCAAAGGGCTGAGAGGGGAGGAAAGACATGTTGGCAATGGCATGTTTTCTTGATTAGCTAGGGGCTTTCTGAGAGGTTTGGGAGGGTGGGGCAGTAACATCACTGATTCACCATTTTCTGCTTTCTATCATCTTGCAAGATAGTTAAATGTGAATATTTAGAGCTTTAACTAAAGGTTAAATTTAAAAAATTTCACTGGATTTGCAAAACACATTCTGACCATGTTGCTGTTAAAGTTGACCTTTTATATGTTTGAATGTATTATGTGTAATGTATATATTATATGTATGCATATGTGCATCGATTTCCAAAAACATGGAAGTTTGCACGATGATAATAAAGAAATAAATGCTCAAACTGCACCACGCTAAAAAATCTGGTCTGACTTCCATTGTATTGGGGCCAAGGCAGAAATCTCTGAGTCAAATACATTAAATAGAGAAATCAAACCTTTATGTATGGCTAAATACCACCAGGGATGAGTGACAACATATTTTTTTTCATTTGGGTGGATTGATCTTTTAAACATACAGTGAGAAGGTGGAAGCACTTGACCATAAACAGGACACATCTTTCAATACCCAAAATTAGCAATGTACCTACCCTCTGCAAAGAACTTGATGGATACACATAGAGTAGAGCTAAGAATGAGATGACTTAAGATAATGCTTATTTCAAAGAAAACACAATTGTTTTTGTGGTGAGTGGAGGAGAATAATAAAGTGATCTAAGGATAAATAGGTAAAGAACTAAACTAAATCTAGAATTCCAGAGTTATTTGTTTCCATCGTGTTATTTATGCATTCAGGCCTGCAGTATGTTTGTGCTTGAGGACACTGTCCATACTGTCTTCAACACTCATATATTCATACAGTGACTTTTCTGATCACCAAGGCACTACATTTTTAACTTAGTTACACATATTGAACACTTGTATGTTTTACCTTTAAAAAGGTCATTTTCAACTTGCATTTGCATCTATGACTTACAATCTCTTTTGCATTAATGTCAGCTTGCAGCTAAAAGAACATTAGGAGTTAAAAGTAGAGGAGATTCCTCGTTCTGACAGAATTGGAACTGTTGATACCTGTTGAAACCCATCTCAGTAACTCTGACATAGGAGTTGGCTATCCAGTCTCTGTCCTGTAGTAACATCTAAATGAGCTGTAGAGCACAACTGAGTCACACCCTAAAATAATATGCCACTACTTCACTCTCACTTCCAACATTCTTTAGTCTGAGAACTACATTAAATGCATCATTCTGTAAGTTCATTCAAAGTTTATGCTATCTTCATTCTAATCAGTGGTGGAAGAAGTATTCAAATCCTTTACTTAAGTAAAAGTACTAATACCACACTGTGGAAATACTCTGTTACAAGTAAATGTCCTGCATTGAACATTTTACTTAAGTAAAATTATGTGAGTATCATCAGGAAAATGTACTTAAAGTATTAAAAGTAAAAGTACTCAATGCAGAAAAGTCCTCACATTTTAGAAACTGGAAACAATCCAAACAGTTCTGTGTTAATTGGCTAATCATTTCAGCTGTACTTGTAGGCCTATATATTGTTGTGTATTTAAATTTACAATAAAACATTGTATTTTATAAACTACATGTGTTTTGTGTGCAAAAATCTTAATTTGTAACTAGTAAGTAAAGCTGTCAGATGAATGTAGTGGAGTAAAAAGTAAAATGTTCCCTACAGTGTAGCGAAGTAGAAGTAGAAAGTGGCATGAAAAGAAAAGACTCAAGTAAAGTACAAGTACCTCAAATTTGTACTTTAGTACAGTACTTGAGTAAATGTACTTAGTTACATTCCACCACTGATTCTAATTTTGATTAACATAAATGGCATTATTTTGCCCTACTAATTAATAATACCACCAAATAATTCCCTAAAGCGGTCAGGTTGGGAACCCATAGGTTTATGCACATTTCTGGTTTTTGGATTTAGTTATGAAATGTGACCAGTGGATTTTGACTGAAGTTATACTTTAACATACATTTCCCAGGATCCCTGGGATAATGTGCTCCTGCTCCCGGGACATAGAATTTTTCATTTTCATGAAAAATGTATTAATCCTTAGTGTCAAATAGGTTTTGCCTAACTAGGCCTAAATTGATACATGGTACAGATGATAGTAATCTAACATTCCAAAGCTATCCTGTTTTTCAACTTTTAGTTTGGGGAGAAATTGGTAACACATTTGGTGCAGATTGCAGGGAATTGCACCATAGCTTGCAAGAAGTGAACCGCAGAACACTGTGTTGAGTTGCCAGCAGTTGACAGCAGCTTTTACACTTCACCAAAATGTAGTGAGCACTTTGTGTAAATAAACAGTGTGAGGTAGATCAATTGATCAGAAACAGTGGGGAAAGTAAGACCTACAGCATTGTAGACAGTTGAACCTTTTAAAAATGAAAAGAACTGATGTCATGGCTACCTCATAGCCTCGAACAACTGTCATGTCAATACTGTTCTGCAAGACACACTACGTGTAACAGTAACGATTTGTGTCAACAACATAGTATTTGAGTGTCAATAATCTGATTAACGGCATAGAAAAGCTATAAAACATTCATTTGCACATTTTGCTTGCATAAACAATAGCTATCCGAGGAATAGATGTTGATTGATTGTTCATTGATGTGTTATAACGAGGGCCTCACATTATTACATTTTTGTGACCTTTTCAGAAAAATGGACAGTCATCAAAATAAATATCATCACTTTTCAACCAGTTATAAAATTAACGCTTTTAACCTTTCCTTAGAGGCAGTAGTACCCACAAATCTGTAATCGTTTGTATTTGATCTCACATGATACGACAGGTGACATTTCAGACTTTCGAGTCAGCGCATGTAGTGGAATGTTCACAAGCTTATTCTCTCTGTGAGAACCAACTTTGAGATGGGAGGTTACTTGACTGAAACTTGGCAAGAAGAACTGCTGAAAAATGAGTAATTAGACTTGCTATTTTCTAGTGCCAATTAGGACAGTGTCTGTATTATAAGATGTTGTTGATGTGAGTATTGTGCTCTAGTAAAAATTTGAAATGATTTTGCTGTTTGTCTTGGCAAAGACAAGGACAAACAGTATGTTCAGTCATGTGCTGTGTGCCACACCTAAGTGGTCAAGACAGGTGAGTCAAGTCCATTGAGATACAGTGGAGAACACAATGTCATATCTAAAACACAAGTAGTGACTCGAGCGTGTTTTACACTAATAATCAATTGGAAAACCTTCCCTATTATTGTTGTATTTGCTTTGTTTAGATTTTTACTTTAGAATTACAAGTGCACCAGAGCTTGTTAAGGGGAATTTTGGTATTTTTCAACCTGGACCCTGTTTTCCAATGCATTTGTGTCTAAAGGCCCCGACACACCAACCCGATAATCGGCCGTCGGACAGTCTGGCGAGATCAGTGACTCGAGTCTGTTCGGTGTGTTCCGTGCCGTCATCCGTCGGAGGGGCCGTCTGCCTTCATTTTGGCCGATTTGACATGTTGAAACGGAGGGCGGGCAGTCGGACTAAATGACCAATCTGATTGGTGGAGTGCTAACCTGGATGAAAATCTTTTAAACTGACCTTTGTCGATCTGAAATGAAGACAGATTCAGCAACTGTATGGCCTATTTCTCGCTTAAAATGTTTTCAGAAACCCGTTTCAGTGAACTATTTTCGTAAAATACGAAATCGTATTTCAAACGAGCCGCCATTATGGTCGGCTGGAGAAGCCAGACCCACATGACGTGTTCATCATTTCCGGTTTTCATTTTGCGCATGCGCAGAATGTATGCTCAAGTCGGCGTCACTTCAGTGTGTTCGGAGGCACTTTTTGGCCCTCGGGGAGCCAACTGATCAGTCCGACTGCCTTTTCTGTCGGGTTGGTGTGTCAGTGCCTTAAGTGACTAATAAACAAACCACAAAAATCTTTGAAATTGGTCAAGTATTGTTGTGGCAAATGGGCACCGTCAGTTTACGTCCATTAAAAGTGCTTGTTTTTGCCACTGACAATCTCAGATTGTTATTATAAGTGTCTGACTACATCATGAAGAGATGGAGAAGATGCCATTACCCTGCCATGATTTTGAGTGTAACTCACTAATGCCAGGTCAACATCGTAACTTTAGCTAATAGCAATTAGCTTACTTTCGATCTATCTGCAGGTCTCCACTCTTGGAAAATATTTTTCTTTAGGAAAATGTGCTTTGGTATAGGATTTCTTCTCCTCTTTGGCTGGCAGATGTCATCCCCACAACTCCACACTTATAATAACAATCTGAGCCTGTCAGTGGCCAAAACAAGCACTTTTAGTGGACGTACCTTGACGGTGCGCATTTGCCCAGTAGGATTACATCGCGGCTCGGTTCGTGGCTGACGGTTACAGCATTCTCGATTAATACCGGAACAAAGATTTTTTTTTTCCACCCAACTTTTTTATTCATGAAAAGAGCAAAATTTCAAAGTGGCTTGTTTGGTGCATATTTATCCATAGCAGCCCCCTAGCAGATGGGTCTGACCGCATACGCGGAGTTTGCTGGGGGGGCAGGAGGAGCACTGCCCCCCTGGTGGCTCAAATGAGTAATTTCATTGTTTAAAAAATGAGTGGAATAATTACGACCAGATATTTTATAAATATCTTAAACAACACAAAACACCTAAATGGTGGTAGGTAATACATCTGATTTCATATACTGCTTTAGTAAAAAAAATATTACCTGGCTGACGATGGGAGCAGCAGGACGCAAAAAAACGAAAGTTAGTCTGGACATCTTGCCGTGCCAACCTTGCAATAAAGGTTTCCTAAATGCCATGTATATAAATGTGATGTCAGCTTACTAATTGATTGCGGGTTTTGTGTAGATTTGGACTTGTATACGTTTATTCCACTTTGTTTAAACGGCGAAGTGGAGAGGCCTCGTTCACCTGTTTGGAGCTGGCTGGTGAATGTGACGCTCGTATAGGCCTTGCTGGATACACCGTGACTCTGTTTGTGGATCTACTGATCGCTGTGGATTACTTTTTTTCCGTGTCATTGGATTAGGGCAAAATATGGATCTTTTTTCTTAACGTGTCTTAACGTTTTATGGTGAGTTTGGAGAGGCATCTCAACAGACTGTAGGTCCAACACTGATTGTTCACTGTTACATTTTAGTTGAATTTAAGCGTCTGTCTATTGCGTTCCAAAACAGCCGTGCTGCGATTGGATTTTATAAGGGCGAATTGTTAAATTGTTACAATGTAATTTAAAATCTGCTTTAAAAATAAACATATGTGTTTTGGAATATAATGTTCAGCTTCGGCACCTTTACCTATGTGCTAAAATATACAATGACGAAGCCTAGTGACAAGTCCATAGCAACCAGTGCAGAGTACTTTGCTGAATAGTCTCAATGTTTTATTGTTTTATTTCATGTGAATACTAGTTTACTAGAGGAGTAACTTAGTATTTGAAGTAATGCAGTAATGCATGAAGTGTGCATTTAGATTCCATGCTTATTGTGTTTCCACAACAATGTTAGTGAGTAATAGAGGGTGACACGGGAATTAGTTGTCGCTCCCATCCCATCCCGATCCCGCGAAAATACTCCCGTCACATCCCGATCACGGGACTGCCCCCCAAAAAAAATCCTGTCCTGCAAAATCCCGAGAGAAAGACTCCCGAATCCCGTCCCGCTCCCGTTTCGTTCCCTATGTTGTCTAAAGTTATCAGACTCTGTGTGTGTGTGTGTTTGTGTGTGTGTACAGCTGCTGCGATGGCCGAGGGAGTGAGAGCGGCTCCTCTGCTCTGCTGTGCTGATGTTGTGTGAATGCAGCGCTGCAGAGCCGTGTGTCTCTCACTGCTGGGGGGGGTTAGGTAGTGACAATTTATCGAGACTCCCGCGGGTCACGGTATTCCAAATCAACAAACGTATTGGGAGTGGTTCTCTTTTCGAAAACGAAATGCCTCACAATCTTTGGGCGCATTCACCGCATTGCAGCGTCATTTCTTAATTTAATCTCCGGCTCCATCCCACTCCCGTTGATTTCTATGCTTGATCCGTCCCGAATACGTTACCGACAGTGAAATTGACTCTCTCTAGTGAGTAAATCTACTGAAATGGCCACCACACCATAACAGAGTAGTGTGATGTGTAAGATGAGAATGCAGAGGTTAACTCGTGTATGTCATGGCTGTAAAAATCAAATGGTGTCTGTACTTCTTTGCTAAGTGCAAACTTGCACTCAAGGGGAGGGTCATAGGAAAATTATTACTGACAAGGGGAGGGTCAAGTCTTTTTAGGTTAGAGGCCACAAAACTCCTCCGGTGGCCCCTTAATTAAATAACGAACAGTCCCTAACCCCTTCGAGCATTGTTATACGATCCGATCAGCAATCAACACAAGCCTAATACCTGAACAGTCCTTTCTCTAGCCCCATGTATTCCAGCTATAGATGGTTCAATGTGTACTATATTCAGAAAAGATATCAGCCAGTGAATGAGGAGAACTCCATCTTCAAACTATCAGGACTATCGCAGTACAGTACACACGCATAAATGAGCCCACAAGGCCCATAGTACACAGAAGTCAGACTGAAGGTGACGTTTCCTGGGAGAGGAAAGTATAAAATGAAAAAGTTTGTAACTAGGATTTTTAGATGTAAAGTTGTCCCAAACAGTAAACCAATCCACCTTACTACTGCAATGGTCAAGATCTCTTAAAGCTCATGGGTGTGTAAAGAATGCCCCCAGGGTACACGATAAGCAAGCATGGAAGATCTGAGTTGCAGGTATAGGAAAAATGAACAGCCAGGTAAATCGAATGATATTCACAAGTCCTTAAATGCTCTAAGACCCTCCTCATAACAGATATTGGACAAAACATGGATACCTCTATTGCTTCATTAAGGAAATGAAAAAGGCACTCTTCTTGTACGAAGAGCAAAATTATGGAAAAGGGGACTATGGGTGTGCCACTTTAACAGAGCGAGTAGCTTTCTCTATAGTGTGCCAAGATGATAAAAGGAAAGACATTATGGGGTGCAGTTTGAATTTGAAGCGTTGGACAGTTTGAGGCAAGGCCCCTCCAAATGAATTTCAAGATCAGTTTGTGGATCTTACCCCAAAAGTCTTTCGGGGTTGAAATGGGTAACCTATTGGAATAAAATTGTACCCTTGGTAAAATATTATTTTTTATAAAGGAAATAAGTGCTGAAATTGGGAGTGGTGACCATTTTATTACATCAGCTTTCACTCTACTTAAGATGATTATGACTGGAAGTTTTTAATTTAAGTAGAGTACAGGGAGGGGTAGATAACCACACCCAGGTATTTGAAGGACTTCACTACTGAATGTGAGATGGTATCGTGGAAGGGACAAGTAATGAGTTGAATGAAGTAGTAATGACAGGTCAGTTGATTTCGTAACCCGACAAAGCACTGCACTCTTTCAAAGTGTCCAAGACTTGTGGAATGGAAGTGGTGGCATTGTCTATTTATAACAATACATCATCAGCAAATAATTATATGTTTTAGCTTTGTCCAAATATTTTAATCAAAGCCTGTGCCTTGTACATTATCTAATTGGTAACATACTCACACCATGCACCACACTTAGCACAATTCTGTTTCATCTCCATAACACAAGTTCTTTAGTGAATACAAAAAGAGCTGAATATGAATCAAGACTGAAGTTTATACTAATTTTACTTTGATAAACTATCTAAGCATAATTTATTTTTTCATATTCTACTATAGCAACTATTTGTGTTTTGAGTTGGTTAAACCACAAAAAAGGGTTCACAGCAGCTGCTAAAGGGTACAACATGTTGTAACACATACACATCAAGTATTTTAGTTTTTTTTAAAAGTGGCAGTGGTAACACATGTAAAGGTTTTATTTGAAAATTGATGTTAAGAAAAGCTTTGTATTAGGTCAATCTCTGATACCCATACAACAATCCAAATGCAAATTTCTAATAACAAAATCACAGGTGAAATGACAAATGCCTATCAATAATAAAATACTTTTTTGTGTTTTCAATATCTAATTTTTTCATCTGCATCTTGCTTTATATTTTAACACATACGGAGCTGTGTTCCTCCACTTTTTAAAGCTGAGCTCTTAATAGTCTGTGCAGTCAGTGCTACAGTAAATTTCTATGATTAAGGTGTGGCGCTGACTACATCTGCACACAGTTCTACAACTCCCTCTATAAGCTATAGTACCATGTTCTACAAAAGCCACTGCAAGGGAGTGTTACTGTAAGTGTACATCAAGCCAGAGGGGATTTCTACAAGACTGTATAAAGGGAAGATTACGATGGTTGCCACACCTTTAGATGAATTAGGAAGATTCAGTGCAAGACTGCAACATGCAAGAGTGCATGTTCCCACTGTGTAACATCTATACCCTTTTTATTCAATTTTATGACACAGCAGCAGGTAGCCATTAATTACCTAAACATACAGCCCAATCAACCGGGTTTTGGGACAGACAGTGGCCATGTTCTCAACTCAACTGAACATATAGTTCCCAGTCTGAAGACCCAAACTGAAGGCAAAAATTCCAGAAAAAAAGCAAAAAGTGAAAATACATGCAGTATAGGTCTGGTAGAGTATCATTAGGGAAGAGACCAAGTATCTGCTCATGTGTATTGGTTGTACATTTACAGATAATCATTGACTACACAGGGCCTAATTGTAACCTAACTATAAATATAATGACCCCTTTTTATTTAAGCATGTCTTATGCATTTGCATTGCTAGGTATAAAGCAGCTTCTGAAAACCTGAGGTATGACATCACTGTCACTTTTATTTGATAACCAACATATGGTGCCAAGCAACAAAAATGTTTCAATGTCCTCGCAAGCCATTATTGTGGCACAAGAAACATTCTGACAATGTGCCATTCATTTGGATACACCTTTATACAGCTCTAATCTTTTGCCACCACACCCAGTAGTACAATAGCCAGAGGGAAAACTGCTGAACTTGAAGATGGCAGTGCAGAACAAGAGCTTACATATTTGACCAGCAAAAGGATTTGTGTGTGTGCATGTGTTTGTTTGCACATAAACAAACATTTACAGTGTGGGTTACATTGTGTGTGTGTGTGTGTGTGTGTGTGTGTGTGTGTGTGTGTGTGTGTGTGTGTGTGTGTGTGTGTGTGTGTGTGTGTGTGTGTGTGTGTGTGTGTGAGTGTGTGTGTGTGTGTGAGTGTGTAGGTGACGGTGAATGGTTAATAATGAAACCAGCATCAAAGCGGTGAGCTGGGAAAGAAGAACCACACCCTGGCAACCATACCAAATCCAGACAGCTAGCTAAACTATCTGTCCAATCTGAGTTTTCTGTTGCACGACTAAAACAACCTTAAACGCACATGTTCCAGCAAAAGAAGTTCCCTCCTGATACTATTTTGCAGCGGCACCGTGTCTCTGTCTGGTGCTTAGCACTGCACAAGATGATTTTGATTGGTTTAAGGAAATGCCAATACACCAGAGCATGTTTTTCTCCCATCCTGGAATGCTGTGTGGACTAGCCAGACCCTCCTCTGCGGCACTGTGGAGGAAGGTCTGGCAATGCGAGCCTAACGCTAAAATAATTTGAATTTTGAGCGCAGTGCTCGACGGCAATTCCGAGCGGTAAGCTACCCCGAGGGCAGCACAGCACCTAGTTGGGCGGCACCGCTCTCAATTCAATTCAATTCAATTAAATTTTATTTATAGTATCAAATCATAACAAGAGTTATCTCGAGACACTTTACAGATAGAGTAGGTCTAGACCACACTCTATAAAGCCCCAACAATTCCAATAGTTCCCCCAAGAGCAAGCATTAGCAGTGGCTATTACAACAGTGGCGAGGAAAAACTCCCTTTTAGGAAGAAACCTCGGCAGACCCAGACTCTTGGTGGGCGGTGTCTGACGGTTGGGGTTATGACAGTACGGGATGTAGCGTGGCACAGCAGAGCATGGGTGGACGCGGTGGACGCAGCAGGACGTAGCCGGGCATTGCAGGGAATCGCAGAGCGTAGCAGGGTGTAGCAGGTCCATAGCCACAGCTGCACCCAAGACCCAGGTCTTGGTGTCGCCCTAATTCCTCTCCTATAGGAAAATAATAGAAATGGCCAACGGAGAGCGGTTTTACCACAGATCATGTGTAGGTGGCTTAAGGGGATGATTCTCTGTAGAATCATTCCCCTCCCCTTCCGCTCCACTCAAACAGCATATTCTGCCATTGACTTGTTTGGTGTTTGGTGGATTGGATGATTGAAGTTTGAAGAAACAAGCCATATTGGCAATTTAACAATTTATTCATTTCATAAATAGGAGCCTCAGTAGCGTGTGGAAGAACCATACACAGCCACAACAGCCTGGCACCTCCTCCTCATGCTGGTCACCAGCCAGGTCATACACTGCTGCGGGATGGCATCCCATTCTTCAACCAGCATTTGTCGCAAGTCAGCCAACGTGGTTGTGTTGGTCACTCTGGCACGAACAGCACGCCCAAGCTGATCCCACAAGTGTTCAATGGGGTTGAGGTCAGGACTGCTGGCAGGCCATTCCATCCTCTCCACTCCCACATTCTGGAGGTAGTCTCTGATAAACCCCGCCCTGTGGGGGCGAGCGTTGTCATCTTGGAGGATAGAGTTCGGTCCGAGACTGTGGAGATATGGGATTGCCACTGGTTGCAGAATCTCATCTCTATATCTCTCTGCATTGAGATTGCCTCCAATGATGACAAGCCTCATTTTTCCAGTGAGGGAGATGCCGCCCCACACCATTACACTGCCTCCACCAAAAGGTGTTGCTCTATCGGTGCAGCAATCAGCATAGTGTTCTCCGCGTCTTCTCCACACTTTGACCCTACGATCCAACTGCCGTAGGCAGAATCATCCAATCCACCAAACACCAAACGAGTCAACGGCAGAATAAGCTGTTTGGCATTGGCAGAGAAGATTTGGCAAATCTTTCATGGCCGCAACCCACATACTCAGCGCTGCTGCTCATTCCACAAATGCATGTTCCTTACAAATGATATGATGATCGCTTGTTACCGGGTTAAATCACCGTGGTAACTTATGCTGAACATCTAACCTGCTCGGGAGCAGGTTATGTTGGAGATTAGAGATCAACCGGTGTAAAAGCACCGCCCACTGACCAATCAACACTCGATTGATAACGGCGTCACCGTTCTTAGAAGATCAGGTGGAGCTTGGTGCGCGGAGAGAGAGAGACGCGCTCAGAAAAGTTCAAACATTTAGAGACTGACAACCCCGTTAACATTCCCTGATGTTTTTTTTATTAAAGATACAGATTTTTCTTATAGGCTATTTGTCGGCTTGTTGAGCCATGTGTTGCCTATGCACACATCGGTTTGAATTATGTTTTTATATTTTTTATTTGCTCTCACGATCGCTTACCACTGCCAGGGTTGCAACTGAAATAACAGGCTAAAGCAACGGCAGTTTATGGAAAGCTCAAGTTTAATTATGGTCAGATCTTGTGCCTGACTGATGGGGAAGTGATATTAATAAGCGTTGTGATTTACGCATCTACAGCGTCGGCTATTTTTTTGCCAGCTTTCCTCCTGTTTTAGGAAGCAGCGACTGTATTGCGTTTTGCCTGCAAAACCGTGTCTCTGTTCTTCATATTTATGTAGAATTATAGTTTGCTCATCTTATTTAAACTATGCGGCTCTGGTAGATGTTTGCGATTGGTCTTGCTGTGCAAACACCACCTCTTTTATGTGAATACACGTCGCTGGATTGGGAAACCCTAGGTTGATTGAACTAGTTGTTAACCACCGTGGTGACACAGCTTATGCGAGACCGCGTTTGTTAGGTTAGGTGAAGCCGGTAACTGAAATAAATCCAGGGCATGTTGATCTTGATTCGTAGTATAGGCCTCTGGAGTACTTGACCTGTTTGAATTGTATACACTTGTGGCTGTATACTTGTTATGTACTCAATAAAAAAAAAAAATAAAAAAAAAAACTTGCTGTCTTGTCAGCTGCTCATTTAGTTCACCTTCTTCTAAAATATTATACACACCAACAAATAAAAATCCAACAATGTGGCAACTACATCCCTAAATCGCACAGAGTCTACCTAACTATACTGTACTGTCGGTGTGAAAGCTCCCTTACAAACTGTTTTAAAAGGAAGACCAGGCATGCAAACATGCAACATTTTTTTTTAAAGCTTATATAACTATTACCTCTTCAGGTATTCTGACAAGTATGTTCCACATCATTCATCATGTTGCATTATGTCCTGACACTGCATGCGATTTAAAATGAACGCACACACTACAGATGGAGATAATTTATTAAGCTATCATTTTATTGTACCCCAGAGATGTGTTCGAGAGGGACTCATCCTCTGTGTAGCTGCTCACTTTGGAGCATGAGGCAGCTTGCCACAGTTCAGCTGTTATATCATACCTTTTCTCATCTAGTGTGCAGCTGCATAATCAAACTGTTCCCTAGAGCAGGCTGGCCTGGTGGCTGTGTGAGAGTGGATTTGTTTTTTTGTGTTTACTGTGTTCAGCGTTCTGCTTGGGTTAGTTTTATCAATTCGTCACATTGCGTTAATTCAAGGCTGTCACTATGTCACTCACTAAAATACCTGAAGGTAATTTATGTGGCATTCTCAAAAGTACAATATGCAAATAACAGTTTGGATGAATGTGGTTGGATGGGGCTGGCGACATATCTATCTATAAATTGTAGGAACGTCTGTCTTTCTGTCTGTCTGTCTGTCTGTGTGTGTGTTATGCGCATATCTCTCGAACCGTTAGTCCGATTAGTCAAACTTGACAGGTGTCTTGCTACGGGCACAAGTAAGTGCAGTGCCAAGTTTGACGTTGTTCGGATTAGAAATGCAAAAGATATCGTTAAATATATATTGGTAAAAGAAGCACATATTGGCTTTTGCCCTAGCCGCTGGCCACTCCCCCTCTCACACTGCACACTGACTGAGCAGAGCGCAGGACCAGAGGCAGAGAGGGTCGAAGAAAGCAGTGGAGCTTTGCTAAAATGTGAAATACACCTCATCGCGACTGTTGTGTGGAATAAGGTTGGCAAAAAAAAGGCGCTTCAGATAATTCCTTCCTCCAGCGCTGTGCAATGTGAGAAAATCTCAGAGCTGAACCGGGCAGACACAGCACTTTTCATCAGACTCACCCTGAGTTAATTAAGTCTACTGCTAACTAATAACATTACCGTCGCCAAAATACCCCCGCGAATCAAATCCCCTTTTTCACCGTTAACTGTCAAGCCACTAAACCTGTATGGAAATGAACACCTCTGCTGAAATGTTAAATTTGTTAACGATCCTACGACAAGAGACAACACTGACTCTCTCTCTCTGCGCACACACACACACACACATACACATACAGGGGAGTTGCATATTAAGTAGTTTGGGGTCCTTCTGTTAGCAATTGTGAGGTACAATTTGGTTTTGATGAATTCTACAAGCAGCAATATCACAGGCCAAGCAATTGGCCCGTTCCAAACAGGCACATTTTCAACGGGCACTGCACTAGTCTCTTTTAATAAACCACACTTGCTTAAAATCTGGAAACACTGTCACACATTATCTTTATTGTAACTCTTATTGGCACTGTTCATCACACCCCCAACCGGCACCGTCAGACACCGCCTACCAAGAGCCTGGGTCTGTCCGAGGTTTCCCCCCTTAAAGGAAGTTTTTCTCACCACTGGAGGTTTCTCCCTAAAAGGGAGTTTTTCCTCACCACTGTCGCACTAAATGCTTGTTCTTGGGGGAATTACTGGAATTGTAACACACGATATAATACTTGCCTAGCTGCTAGTGTGGCACGCCCTCATACTCTGCTTCTTAATGGCTAGTAGTCCTTACCTAGCTACTGCGCATGTGCGACTCCCAACAAAGATGGAACAGAAGTGAGATGCCTCACACTGTAGCTAAAACAGAGAGCTCAACACACAGGGTGAAAAGAGGAGCTGCAGCAATGTGCAGTACAACAAAAATATGGTGTTTTTTGAAAATTAAACCATGTAAACCTTTTCTGGTACAACCTCTAAATACAATTATGAACCTGAAAATCAGCATAATATGAGCGCTTTAAAGAATCAAAATGCTCAACCCACAGAGAAATGCACACAGCCCGTATTCTGAAACTTTGCCTTTAAGTCAGGACTTCAGTACGGTTGTGATGTCACAACTATACTGTATATAGGTAGAAAGTGCTGCTACAGTGCCGTTACAGTCATTTCCAGGCTGCAATAATGGTGCAGAGATGCCAAGAGCACAGATGCTGAAGACCTGGAAACGCTGACCAATAAGAGCGAACAGGGCTTTTTGCAGGAGGGGGTCTTAAAGAGACAAGTGCTAAAACGGAGCGTTTCAGACAGATGGTAAATACAGGTATATTCAGACAGACAGTATAAGAAAAATAATGTTTTTTGAACATTAAAGCATGTAAACATGTTCTAGTAGAAACCCAAAAATACAAGTGTGATCCTGAAAATGAGCATGATATGGAACCTTTATTATAGAATGCTCACCCAAATTTTGGCACATTACATTGTGTATCGATAACTGACGTTACTAGTATGTTCTGCAGGTCATTTTGCTAGTCCTGTCAGTTTTGCTCTCACATCTCTATATGCATTTCTACCCAAACACAAACCATTGTACTGCAACATTGGATATTATCATTGAAAGACCAAACTGTGCAGTACAAATAATTAAAGGATCAATCTGACCACTGGCCACTGAGGAAAGGATAAAAAGGGCTAAGAATAAGTGCTGCAGATACTGCGTACTAAGTAATACAACTTGTCAAACGCAAAACCGACTCATAGTCCCATCCCACCATATACACTTTCTCTCCCTGTTTTATGACTTGTCATCTCAGCCCATCATCTTTTACTTTGGCATTTACCTTATCGTACCCCTTCAAATGGTGGTGCTTGACTGATTTATATTCAGTTTTGATTTCTGCTTTCTGCACCTCAATCCTATGTTAAGGCTTAGTTACCTGGGGCAACTAATCTGTCAGAATAGAATGCCAAGCACCTCAAGGTAAAACCACACCTCTATGCATATCTGACGCTTTGCATCTTTCACTCTCTCCTTTTTCCAATCATAACCTGTTCCACTCATTTCCCTGTAACACATTACAAAAGTTCAGAAAGATTTTACTACAGATAGTGAGCAATTAACTGCATGCTACTGGAGTCACTTTCACAGATTAGTCTTATGTCTAAAATGTCACAGCTGACAATAACTATTATTAACATAGGTGCATCAAATGGAGGGATCTTTGATTTAGTGTATCATTGTATATGAATTAATGGATTTTATAAAGAATGTAAAGCAGGTCTCCTCCTTATTCTTCCAATCCCTTTCATGGGAAATAAACACCACTAACACCTGACATTCAACAAAGCTCATCAGTCACTCATTCCTTTGGCAGCTGACAAAGTTTGGTGTTAGTCATAAGGCAGAGCTGTGCTTTTTTAGTGCGTTGCAGACAATGCCAACATTGTTTTACAACACCAGACGAGTAAGAAGGGTAAAAATATAAAAATTCAGGGTTCTCTGTTTGCAGTCAACTCCCATCAAACAGCAGGTATAGGTGCATGAAATGCCTGGCCTATCACTTCAGAGACTGTATCTACCCTTAAAATAAAGTGTTATCAGTTGCACATCAATAGTTAAATATTTGAAATAAATTGAGTGACTTTTTGGATGGATATCTGAGATTTCCCTGTGATAGTAAAGCAGAGTTGCTGCAGCATCAAGGAAAGACCCTTTTTCCCCACATAACCTGTTTGAGTTTCTGTATTTTACTACACATTCATGGTGGTTTGGAGTCAGCATCTCTTATTTGTGATTTATACCTCCACACCCTTTCACACCCCCCCCCCACACACACACACACGCAACCTCAAACATGCACCAACACTGCACGCTGAGACTATTTGGCACAATCCTTTTGCCCTTTGATTGAAAGGAAAAGAAAAAAGCACTATAAACGACTAGAGTTTACTAAATATGGATTTCTGTGGTCTGTTCTCTAATATTAACTGCTACTAGTTGTTCAGATGGGATCTTAATTAATTACTTTTTTTGAGGATCAGTCTTGGATTCTTTTTTGTAACACTACTTACAGCACCAAGAGCCTTGGCCACGAAGACAAGCTCTGACAATAACTAAATCTACCCATAACCTTTTTACTTTACTTTTTTTGTAAATGGAAGTCAAATATGACTGGTTTCATACTTGGCGAGTTATGCTGATGCCTTGTCTGAACCTGTTTTATGCTGGCAATGGTAAAAACAAGCCTTGCCTAAAGGCACCAATCAAAAAAGAGGGCAAAGCTGTAATAACTGTGTGGGGTGAGTCAGTCTTAAAAATGACAATGAAAGTACTGCGATGGTTGCTGCCTTGCCCCCACACGCTTGAAGCCCCATTTGTTAGTTAGACCTCATGAAGAATTCCAGCTGATCATACTGCCACTGATAAGGATTCAAGATTAAGATAAAGTTTATCTTAAAACTGTGCATTGACCTTTTTCAGGTCTTGGGAGGACAGGTAGATATAATATTAATCCTCACTACCAGTAAGTGTAGGCCAGTGGTGTAACATAGCTAAATCAATTCATTCAAGTAGTGTACTGATGTAGAATTTTTAAAATACATGGACTTTAGTTGTGTATAAATGCATGAATGAATGAATGAATGAATGAATGAATTAATAAATAAATAAATAAATAAACAAATTAATTAATTATTTGTGTATTTTCGTGTCAGGCTGCTTACACGTCATCCACAAGCGACAGCAGTCGGCGGGGACGAGGCAGCCGGCAGCTGCCTTCAACCTCCTACCTAACAGTCGGCTCTATCGCCTAGTTTTTATTATACTAATAAAGTGTTTTTAAAACCAAAGATACATTTTTACGTGTAAGTAAGTATTAGCCTCACGCTAATTTATCAAGACTAGGCCTACCGGCTAAACTAACGCTAGCTTCATGGCAACCTCTACACCTGGCGAGTCCCCACTCCCCCTCAGGATTTCCTCGTTGTTCAATAATACAAACAAAGAAATTGCTGACCTCAGGGAAGATGTTCGTCGGCTTTCCGAGGACTTAAAAACCAAAGATGCTTTGTTAACCGCCTGCTTGGACGTGGCTCATAATCAGTCGCTCCGGATCTCATCTCTCTCGGCGGCCTTCCAGGATACCGCGCCATGGGACCCAGCTGCCTGCCCACGCCCATCGTCCTGCTCGACACCGGTTATCAAGCCACCCTGGACTGAGGTGGTTTGCGGCCGAAAGAGAGCCTCGGGTAGGGCTCCATCGCCTCCTGCCCTCAGCCTCTCCAACCGCTTCAATGCTTTGTCGGAGTCGGAGCCGGTGGTGGCCAGTGCGGCTCACCGGGCTCGCCCCGCTTCAAAGCAGACTGACCAGCCGTCGTCACGGAAGACGATTGCTACCGCGCGGCGAAAGCTTCTGAGGGATGCGGTAGTCAGACGGTCCGGTGGCCTACACTGCCTGGATCGGCCAAATGACAACGTTCCTCAAAAACAATCTCCACAACCGAACGGTAAGCATTCTTCCTCTTCTTTTCCCTGCCCATCTGAAACCGACACTGACTGTTTTGCTCCCGTCACCGGCTACCCACACCCCCCCACTCCTCGTCCGCTCTTCCCCCTAACCACAGTAATTATTGGGGACTCCATCACTAGAGACCTACGGTTTCATAATGCTGTCACACACTGTTTTCCCGGAGCCAAAGTTGCAGACATCCTGGCTAAAGTTATGGACCTGATACCCTCATTTCCGACCTCTATCAAACGCATCGTGGTCCATTGTGGACATAACGACATGTCCACTCGGATTCAGGAGTGTGAGCGCACAAGGCGAGACTTTACCACTCTCATTGAGGCTTTAAAAAGCACTGGGAAGTCGGTTTTTATTTCGGGCCCACTTCCATCTCTAGGTCGCGGATCAGGCCTCTTTAGCAGACTACTCTCCCTTAACACCTGGCTCCAGCTCACATGCAGTATTCACAGGATAGGTTTTATTGACAACTTCAATCTGTTTTGGGAACGTGGCTCCCTGTTCAGCAGGGATGGGATTCATCCCAATACACGCGGAAGCCAGATGCTACGTGGAAATTTGCACCACGCCCTGCATACCCAGACCTCTGATTGACTGTTTACATCCCGTAAACACTCCCACAAGCACACTGACCAGACACACTCTCCCAAAGTCAATAATCAGAGATACAGCGCTACACGCCCCTCTGTGCTCCCTTCAGAGCAATCACCCATTCATAATCCCATAACCACCGTGTCTGTCCCCCGACTGAGACCGTTTAAACCAAACGCTAACAAAAGAGGTGCTATACTAAACAACCTAATTGGAATTAAAACAACCACTGCAACGATAGAACAGAATAGGAAAATCAAATGTGGACTATTAAATATTAGATCTCTGTCATCGAAAGCATTATTGGTAAACGAATTGATATCAGATAACCACATTGATTTATTCTGCCTCACCGAAACCTGGCTGGGCCATGACGAATATGTTAGTTTAAACGAAGCCACTCCTCCCAGTCATAATAATACCCAAATTCCACGAGGCTCAGGCCGAGGAGGGGGAGTTGCAGCCATATTTGACTCGAGCCTGTTAATTAATCCTAAACCTAAACTAAATTATAACTCGTTTGAAAGCCTTGTTCTTAATCTTCAACACCCAACATGGAAAACAGTACAGCCAATTATATTCGTTGTTGTTTACCGAGCACCAGGTCCATATTCTGAGTTTTTATCTGAATTCTCAGAGTTTTTATCATGCGTAGTCCTTCAATCAGACAAAGTACTTATTGTAGGTGATTTTAATATCCATGTGGACATTGAGAGCAATAGCCTTAGTACTGCTTTCAATTCACTGCTAGATTCTATTGGTTTCAGTCAGAGGGTGCATAAGGCCACGCACTGTTTTAACCACACCCTCGACCTTGTGCTAGAATATGGCATCAAAATTGACGATTTAATAGTATTTCCGCAGAATCCTTTATTATCAGACCATTTTTTAATAACTTTCGAATTCCTACTACCAGACTATACGAAATTAAATAAAAGTTTCTACACTAGATGCTTATCTGACAGTGCTATAGCTAAATTTAAGGAAGCTATTCCAACAGCACTTAACTCAATGTCATGCCTTAATATAACAGAGGACTGTTATGTTAACTCTAGTCCCTCCCAACTTGATAACTTTGTAGACGCTGCTACGGCCTGCCTACGGACTACTTTAGACTCGGTTGCTCCTCTCAAAAAGAAGATGATGAAGGAAAGGAAACTAGCACCTTGGTATAACTCCCAAACTCGCAAATTAAAACAAATCTCACGAAAACTTGAAAGTAAATGGCGTTCCACCAAACTGGAAGAATCTCGTGTGGATTGGCAAGATAGTCTAAAAAATTATAGGAGGGCCCTCAGAAATGCCAGATCAGACTATTACTCAACACTAATAGAAGAAAATAAGAACAACCCAAGGTTTCTTTTCAGCACTGTAGCCAGGCTGACAGATAGTCACAGCTCTATTGAGCCATCTATTCCTATAGCTCTGAGCAGTGATGACTTCATGACCTTTTTTAATGATAAAATTATAACAATTAGAGAAAAAATTCATCACCTTCTGCCCACAGCTTCCAACGACTCACCATTGGGCGCAGGAGGGCTAGAGAGAACGATAAGACCTGATACTTATTTAGACGGCTTTTATCCTTTAGACCTCCAACAATTAATGTTAAGGGTCTCTTCAGCTAAGCCAACTACCTGTCTCTTAGACCCCATTCCAACGAAGCTACTTAAAGAAGCACTACCCGTGGTCAACACCACATTACTAGATACGATCAATATGTCCTTATTAACGGGTCACGTACCGCAGTCTTTTAAAGTAGCTGTGATAAAACCTATTCTGAAAAAACCCACCCTCGACCCTGAGGTCTTAGCCAACTATAGACCTATATCTAACCTCCCGTTTCTCTCCAAAATCCTTGAGAAGGTAGTCGCTAATCAATTGTGTGACTTTCTGCATAGAAATAGTCTATTTGAAGACTTTCAGTCAGGATTTAGAATGCATCATAGCACAGAGACGGCACTGGTGAAAATCACTAACGACCTTCTAACTGCTGCTGACAAAGGACTTGTCTCCGTACTTGTCTTATTAGATCTTAGTGCTGCATTCGACACTATTGACCATACCATCCTCTTACAGAGACTGGAACATTTAGTTGGCATTAAAGGAATCGCACTAAGCTGGTTTAAGTCCTATTTTTCTGAGCGATCCCAATTTGTTAATATTAACGATAAACCATCCAAATACGCTAAAGTTAGCCATGGCGTTCCTCAAGGCTCAGTGCTTGGACCAATTCTATTCTCTTTATATATGCTTCCTCTAGGCAATATTATTAGGAAACACTCAATTAACTTTCACTGTTACGCAGACGACACCCAATTATATCTGTCAATCAAGCCAGACGAAAGCGGTCAGTTAGCTAAACTTCAAGCGTGCATTAAAGATATAAAATCCTGGATGACCCACAATTTTCTGATGTTGAACTCAAACAAAACGGAAGTTATTGTGCTGGGACCCAAGCACCACCGAACTTCATTATCTAAATATATAGCTACCCTAGATGGTATTGCCCTGGCCTCCAGCACTACTGTCAGAAATCTAGGAGTCATTTTTGACCAGGATCTATCCTTTAACGCCCACTTAAAACAAACCTCAAGAACAGCCTTTTTCCATCTTCGTAACATTGCCAAAATCAGGAACATCCTGTCTCAAAACGATGCTGAAAAACTAGTCCATGCATTCGTAACTTCCCGGCTGGACTACTGTAATTCTTTACTATCAGGCTGCTCAAATAAGTCCCTCAAGACCCTCCAGCTGATCCAGAATGCTGCAGCACGTGTTCTGACAAGAACTAACAAAAGAGATCACATTTCTCCTGTATTAGCTTCTCTGCATTGGCTTCCTGTAAAATCCAGGATTGAATTTAAAATCCTTCTCCTGACCTACAAAGCACTAAATGGTCAAGCACCATCATACATAGAAGAGCTTTTAGTACCTTATTGTCCCACTAGAGCACTGCGCTCCCAGAACTCAGAGCTACTTGTGGTTCCTAGAGTCTCTAAAAGTAGAATGGGAGCCAGAGCCTTCAGCTACCAGGCTCCTCTCCTGTGGAACCAGCTCCCAACTTGGGTTCGGGGGGCTGACACCGTCGCCACATTTAAGAATAAACTGAAAACCATCATCTTTGATAAAGCTTATAGTTAGGGAGTGAGGAGTTGCAGCATAGTAGAGTAGAGTAGAGGGAGGCAGGAAGTACAAGCCCGTTCCGGCAGGGGAGAGTACGAGCCCGGTCCAGGGCCCCTCTCTTTAGCCTGCCTCTCTTAGTTATGCTATTATAACTCTAGACTGCTGTGGGAAGCTCCTTCAAAGGACACAATGAGCCGCTCCCTCTTCTCTCTTTTCACTTGTCTCCTTTTGTGTGCATCTTAGTCCCAGAAATGCCTGTTACTAACCTAGCTCTGGGGAGTTTTCTCCCCGGAGTCCCTTTGCTTCTTCTTCACCCAGAACATCGCCTTGGAATTGGGTGGCACCTACACCGGGGTCCTGGGTGCAGCTGACGCTATGGACTTACTACACCCTGCTACGCTCTGCGTTTCCCCGCAGTGTCCGACTGCGTCCTGCCGCGTCCAACCGCGTCCACCCAGGCTGCTGTGCCACACTACACCCCGTAACGCCCTGCTGTACCCTACTATGACATGAACTACTATGACTACCATTGTGATCACTGCTTCACTATCTTTATTATGACTATTATTGCCACCATTCACCACTCCCCCAACTGGTGCCGTCAGACACCGCCTACCAAGAGTCTGGGTCTGTCCGAGGTTTCTTCCTAACAAAAAAAGGGAGTTTTTCCTTGCCACTGTCGCAATAGCTACTGCTAATGCTTGCTCTTGAGGCAACCACTGTAATAGTTGGGGCTTCGTAAAGTACAGAGTTTGGTCTAGACCTACTCTATCTGTAAAGTGTCTCGAGATATCTCTTGTTATGATTTGATACTATAAATAAAATTGAATTGAATTGAATTACACGGCCACTCCATTATAGGATTATTCGGACACATTTTAAATGAACACTTTCCCAGTGCTGACACAAAACAAATATGTAAATAAAGGGTACAAGTATAACATTTACAATTAAAAAAAACAACAAAAAACATTGCATTTGATGCCACATTATACTACTACACTACATTTCATAGGGCAATATTGTACCTCTTACTCTTTTACATTTATCTGACAGCTATACTACTCACTTACTCACTTACTCACTTACTTACTTACTTACCTACTACTTGCTTTGCAGATCTAGATTTTACATTTAATACTCTTAATACCGCAGCATGACCTGCTTTCATTTCAACACAAAGTAAAGTAACACTAAATGTACTGTTCATGAAATACTGAACAGTTTGAAAAAATGACATTTAGAGTCTGCCCCAGGAATGGCTGCACCACGAAATAAACGACATTAACGTGTCCGTGTACACGAATCAATAAATTGCATAACGTGACCATTTCACAAACTGCCGTGAGACTGGGTTGACGTACAAGTCAAGCGTGAAAGGTTGTAAATCTTGCATGTATCTTTGTTTTAGGATGGATACTATTAGGCCTACACCCTCATCCTCAATGAGTCTAACTCTGTCTGCCTGTTAGAAGTTTACTGGCTACTCTTATTTAATCCATGAAGCCAACACATCCAACAGTGCATCAATATAGACACTGGGTCACAGCAACATGGAGTCTCTAGAGCTGACAGATGGCTCTGAAATACTCTATGAAGAGAAATAAGTATTCATGCAAAAAAGACGTCACTGATTGTAGTCATTATACAATAACTACAATTAGTAGTAAAATCAGCCTTGCCACAGGCCTTAACTCAACTTTTTAACAACATCTCAACTTGATAACTTCAACTGTGAACTGTTGTAGCGATCACTTTAAATTATTAGAATATCTAAAGATCAGCCAACAATAAATCTTACTGATGCAAATACTGTAGGACGGTTTCTGTTAATGTTCCCCCATAGTAAACTCTCAATATGAAGAGTATAGGTTACCAGCATTGTGCTTCTAATAAAGGATGTGACTTGTTTCATTCAAGCAAAATGTGAACTTTAAAGAGGAGATAACAGTGTGGGCCACGACAATATATGTGAGGTTACATAACCATCTTTGTATGAAGACACATGGAGGGAGCTGACAGACACACCTCCACTTAGCTTCACATCATGCATTTCATCAAAGAGATGCATGGTTGACTGAGAAGAAACGAAAAGCAGCATTTATTTCTACTTGGGTGTCCGCTTCAATTTTCCAGTGCATTCTTGTTTACAGCACTGTCCTCTGCTTATGTTAAAATGGTGTGCATCTTGGCAGACCAAATATCTGCCATCATGTTCACACGTTCTCCTCCCTTTTCATACCTCGCCCAGTCTGGGTGCCCGTAAAAGATTATGAATCAGACTTTTATGGCGTCAAAGAATGACACTTTGGGTGGAACTGCTGCATCTGATGCACACTTCATAAGCATTAGTACATGCACTGATGCAAAATGATGCACTGTGAAATGACTTAGATTTTAGCAAACTGTCTTTCAATTGCTATTTAGACCGTTTCTGATGCACATCTTGAAACAGCAGTGAGTAGTATTACAGTAAATAGCTGTAAGAAGTATTAGACAAATGTGTTATTATTACTGTAACAACAACAATTCACCAAAATGTGAAGCAGTTTCTATAGTACAGTAGAAGACAAAAAAACGGTCATGTGTTCCAGGGTGCTGGTGAGACTATTATACTGCCCCTTGTGGGAAAGAGTAAAATGGATGCCAGCTCAGGTTGCTACATGCTGAAATGCTGGATCATACTGCTCCACCCTCCTGGTGGTATCTTCATTAAAGGGCGATACTTTTTACCAGCCCTGACAGCGACGCCAGTATTGTTTTCACTCTGTGAGTCTGTGTGTGTGTCATCATGGCAAAACGTTTTCTTGGAGAATTACCACAGGGACAGTTATGAGTATTGTGCCAGGTATTTATATGTCTGTCTGTGGACACATTTTGTCACCACGGCAGTGCCACAACTGATATGCAATCACATAACTTTACAGGTGTGTAGTTGAGATCAAAATGAAGGCTGAGAAGATAGGTGTGGTCCAAGCAAGGGCGCCCAAAGTAGGGGGGTAGGAAGTACGGAAGGGGCCAAATGCAGTGGTGGAATGTAAGTAAGTACATTTACTCAAGGACTGTACTTAAGGTCAAATGTTGAGATACTTGTACTTTACTTGAGTCTTTTCTTTTCATGCCACTTTCTTCTTCTACTCTACGCTACATTTCAGAAATATTGTACTTTTTACGTCACTACATTAATTTGACAGCTTAAGTTACTAGTTACTTTACAAATTAAGATCTGTGCACACAAAACACATGTAGTTTATAAAATACAATGTTTTATTATAAATTAAACTGCCCAACAATATAATGGCCTATAAGTCTATAAGCACTTTTACTTAAACTTCATTTTCCTGATGATACTTACATACTTTTAGTAAAACTTTCATTGCAGGACTTTTAATTGTAACAAAGTATTTTTACAGAGTGGTATTAGTACTTTTACTAAAGTAAATTATCTGAATACTTCTTCCACCACTTGCATACACAAATGTATTACAATACCTTGCAAAATAGATCCTGTTTTTTCTACAATGTTCAAACTATTAATTGGCTAACATGGTTTGAGATAAACATATTTACGGTGGCCCTGAAGTGCAAATCACCACAGCAATTAGAGAAACGCAACAACAAATCATAAAACACGACGGCAAATAGGAAAACACAACAGAAAAAATGAAAACACGACAGCAAATATGAAAACAAAACGGCAAATAAGAAAACACGACAGCAAATAGGAAAACACGATGGCAAATATGAAAACACGACGGCAAATATGAAAACACGACGGCAAATAGGAAAACACGACGGCAAATATGAAAACACGACGGCAAATATGAAAACACGACGGCAAATAGGAAAACACGACGGCAAATATGAAAACACGACGGCAAATAGAAAAACACGACGGCAAATAGGAAAACACGACGGCAAATATGAAAACACGACGGCAAATATGAAAACACGACGGCAAATAGGAAAACACGACGGCAAATAGAAAAACACGACGGCAAATAGGAAAACACGACGGCAAATAGAAAAACACGACGGCAAATATGAAAACACGACGGCAAATAGGAAAACACGACGGCAAATAGGAAAACACGACGGCAAATAGGAAAACACGACGGCAAATAGGAAAACACGACGGCAAATATGAAAACACGACGGCAAATAGGAAAACACGACGGCAAATAGAAAAACACGACGGCAAATAGGAAAACACGACGGCAAATAGAAAAACACGACGGCAAATATGAAAACACGACGGCAAATAGGAAAACACGACGGCAAATAGGAAAACACGACGGCAAATAGGAAAACACGACGGCAAATAGGAAAACACGACGGCAAATAGGAAAACACGACGGCAAATATGAAAACACGACGGCAAATAGGAAAACACGACGGCAAATAGGAAAACACGACGGCAAATAGGAAAACACGACGGCAAATATGAAAACACGACGGCAAATATGAAAACACGACAGCAAATAGGAAAACACGACAGCAAATCACAAAACACAACGGCATTAACTTCTACCGGAAAAGGTAGGGCCTATCTAGTAGAGGACGGACCCTCCTGATTGGACAGACGCACTGTCTGTCTTTTGACAGGAAGGAGAGGTGAAAAAATAAAAGTGCCTCACTGTCTATGCATTTAACAAACGGACTAGCCGTTTCTCATTTCAAAACTCTGGACGAAATGGATGTGGAACTATGAACTGTGCTGTTGGTGAATCGGCGTCAGTCTGCTTGCAGGAGGAGAATATTCTGTCAGGAACTTTGCTCGCAACGTGCAAAGGTAGGTAACGTTACCGACACCGATAGGCTTTAATGTAAGCAATAGTCGTTTTGTCTTATTTATCCCATGTCAATAAATTAAAAACTCGTGGGAGTTCATGTTTGTAGTAGTCATAACACTTACCGGTAAGGAGAATTGCAGTAGCTAACCGTTTACATTAGCTTGTAGTTTACTGCATGTATGCAACATTAGCTCATTGTCCAGTAGCTTCTAGCTTTCAGACAAATGCAGTGCAAAATATGATCAGCAACTACAAGGTAAACGCTACCAGCTAATGAGCTACCACAGGCAGTATGATATACATTAAACTGCAAGTGAGAAAGGGTAAATAGTACTGTAAACACACAAGCTACAAGGCTACAACCAACATATGAAAAGTCATAATACCTCCATTGATAAACACCCACTAATACAGTAAAGGAAGGTGTAAGTGTGTTAAATGGTCAACAGTTGTCAGTTAAGACCATGATGAAGAAACTACACCACTACACAGTTACATGAAGTACCTTCATGTTTCAGTATGCTTAAATATACTTATGATACAATTCTAATCTTACCAGGACAGGTTGGATAACTACTGGACTAACCTAATCTTTCTCCTTCTGTCTGCAGTCCGGAAGCAACACCATCATCGGGAGCTGAGTCTGATCGCCGCTTCATGTTGAATATACTTGTGTACAGTATATAGTCATGTTTGAATAAATGTTATAATAAAGATACACGTTTCATTAATGTCTTTTTAGAGCTTGTATACCTAACTAGTTATTAAAACAGGTAGCATCTGAATATAATTACTCAGTTAGAAGTTTCCTGTGTCCAGGTCATAATTTGATGGAAAAATAAACATTGAAAAACAGTTTATATTATATACACACCCAAAAACTTAAAAGACACAGACAAACTAGTTAATTTAATGCATTTATTTTTTGAATGGCAATCTCTAATATAGCAAATAATCTATTCAACATCTCTTTTTGGCCTCTGTCTCCCTGCTTGTCTTTTGCTTTCCCTCTCCTCCTCATCTCTCCCTTCTGGCGACGCTAGTGCAGCCACGACGCTGAAGTTGGCATCCGATTCGCAGCTTCTGATTTGGCAGTTAAGGGGAACTTAAAACTGTTTTTTTAACCTCTTACTGTATTGAATGAGTGTTAGTCATTAAGGTAAATTTATAATTATGTCTAAAACACACTTTTAGATTTGTGAAAGCTTTATTGTCTTTATGAGAACACAATAAGTTTTTTTTCACATATAAACCACATTAGACTAGGTCTAGATCCACCTAGACTTGTCAAATCTGGACTACATTATCCCAGAGAGGCTAAGGAGTCTTAAAAACACAGTTTGGGATTTGTGAAAGCTTTATTCTATTTGTGAAAATGCCATAAAGGGAGATTTTACTGTTTTTGCATATGTAGACCACATTGGACCAAGTCCACATCCAAAACCACAATACCTAAACTTGTCAAAACTGGACAAGAATTAACTCACTCTCTCCATGTCATTTATTATATCCATGAGCAGGTCTTCCCCTGTACTTGTGTAAACATGGTAATGCAAACTTGGTAATCTACAGTGGGCAATACAGCACCGTAAAGAAAAGACCTTTACGACAGCAAGTGTGGTGAAAATACTACCACTTTTGTCCAAACTGGCCGCTAGGATTAACACAATCTGAAAGTTACATATAGCCACTTTAAGTCATAGAAAAAAACGTCTTCATGAATATAATGTGGAACTGCTGTGGACCTATCTCTGACAGCAACACATTTAGGATGTATTTGATCCTGTCAGAAGACACCATGGTGCACACTTTATCAGAGAGTGTGTCACAGCTGTCGAGGAAGTTTGACAGGTATTTCACAATCCTGTCCAGCTGGGTTTCATCATCAAAGAAGATCGGGACCCAGCGTTCCCCAGAAGTGGGGTTGCTCCTCACCTGAGACAATGGCCTATGAAGTATGAATTAAAAAAAATCTTAATAAATACCCAGTCCTGCCTCTTTTTCTGAGGAAAGGTGAGAAAACAACACTTATGTTGAAGGAGAAGGATTTGAAGAGTAAAAGGTAAAAATAACTTTTTCTACTTTTCTTTTGAAGTGAGAAGGAAGACCTGCTCATGGATATAAGAAATGACATGGAGAGACGTGGACTTCTACATTGAATGTCAATTAGCAAAGACCATGCTGTGGCAATAAAATAAAACAGTTTATTTAGCCTCTCTGGGATAATTTAGTCCTGATTTGACAAGTCTTAAGTATTGTGGTTTTGGATCTGGACCTGGTCCAATGTAGTCTATATGTGAAAAATACAGTAAAATCTCCCTTTATTGCATTTTCACAAATAGAATAAAGCTTTCACAAATCTCAAACTGTGTTTTTAAGAATCCTTAGACTCTCTGGGATAATTTAGTCCTGATTTGACAAGTTTAGAAAAACGGTGAAATCTCCCTTTATTGTGTTCTCATAAAGACAATAAAGCTTTCACAAATCTAAAAGTGTGTTTTAGACATAATTAATAATTTACCTTAATGACTAACACTCATTCAATACAGTAAGAGGTTCAAAAAACGGAGGATCAGTCACTTAGCAATGTAAATTATGTTTCCCTGCTGAATCGGACAGTTTTAAGTTCCCCTTAAATTTCCCCTTAACTGCCGAATCGGAAGCTGCGAATCGGATGCCAACTTCAGCGTTGTAGTGCAGCCTCCATTTGTTCCTTAGTCCCTGTTAAAAGACAGCAAACACAAGAAAAAGATCTTTACCATTATAAATGCTATAACGGAATGTTATACTTGTTACACGGGAAACTACTCATACATTTTAGCTTTCATTTAACGTTGCTAGTGAAGTTAACAAGGTGCAGCTTTACCTCCAATCCTGCAGCTACAACTGATAAACACACCAATTTCTAAATCTCTGCTAACATTACGCATATACAGTAACGGCTTACAAAAAGAGATGAAAATGCCACCGGACATTAAACTTTACTAACACAAATGGCATAAAAGACAGCAACACAGCTAGCTAGCTAACAGCCTAATGTTAAATGATAGGTTCAGTTAGCTTAACGTCAGCTCGGGGTGTATCTACCTAATTATAATAGCAATTTGTACCAGCATTAATGCGTAACACTTGACATTGATGTAACACATTAACGGTGATAACAAATGTACGGCAAACACTAAATATACTTACATTTAAATGTTAATTGTGCCATCAGCGATGCCGCTCCAACTCCCACTTAGGTCCGCCATTGTTGTTGTTTTTTTTAACGAGCCGGTAAAGCCGCGCGCATAGGATTGTGGGTGATTTGGGAGCGTGAAAGACAGACAGTGCGTCTGTCCAATCAGGAGGGTCCGTCCACTGCTAGATAGGCCCTACCTTTTCCGGTAGAAGTTAATGCCGTTGTGTTTTGTGATTTATTGAAGTGTTTTCCTATTTGCTGTCGTGTTTTCATATTTGCTGTCGTGTTTTCATATTTGCTGTCGTGTTTTCTATTTGCGTCGTGTTTTTCTATTTGCGTGTTTTCTATTTGCCGTCGTGTTTTCTATTTGCCGTCGTGTTTTCTATTTGCCGTCGTGTTTTCATATTTGCCGTCGTGTTTTCCTATTTGCCGTCGTGTTTTCTATTTGCCGCGGTTTTCTATTTGCCGTCGTGTTTTCTATTTGCCGTCGTGTTTTCCTATTTGCCGTCGTGTTTTCTATTTGCCGTCGTGTTTTCCTATTTGCCGTCGTGTTTTTCTATTTGCGTGTTTTCCTATTTGCCGTCGTGTTTTCCTATTTGCCGTCGTGTTTTCATATTTGCCGTCGTGTTTTCCTATTTGCCGTCGTGTTTTCATATTTGCCGTCGTGTTTTCCTATTTGCCGTCGTGTTTTTCTATTTGCCGTCGTGTTTTCCTATTTGCCGTCGTGTTTTTCTATTTGCCGTCGTGTTTTCCTATTTGCCGTCGTGTTTTTCTATTTGCCGTCGTGTTTTCCTATTTGCCGTCGTGTTTTTCTATTTGCCGTCGTGTTTTCCTATTTGCCGTCGTGTTTTCATATTTGCCGTCGTGTTTTCCTATTTGCCGTCGTGTTTTCATATTCGCCGTCATGTTTTCATATTTGCCGTCGTGTTTTTCTTATTGCTGTTGTGATTTGCACTTCAGGGCCACCGTACATATTTACTATAGGCTCGTTGGAGATGAGCCAGGTCTGCGCATAATTGATCAGCGGTGATCACCGCCCAATGCATGCCGGTTAGATTTGTGTCCGACTTGATCCCGACTTGGTCTGACCTCATGCACACGTGGGCAAAGATAACCTCATGAGCCTGAAGGCTCCTGGAAACGTCTGTAAACTGTCCAACTTGACAGCGGCTTTTTGTCAACGGCCCTGGCTGCTGCTGCCTGCTCTTGTCCACTTTACAGGCGAGGCGCAGTTCATCTGGAACGAGCCTTATGTCTTTGCAATCTTTTCCGAATAAAACCAGATGAAAACTTTTCGGTCTAGAAAACCAAGCAGAATTTGTGTTGTTGTGCAGCTCAGTTTCTGTTATTCTTGTCCTGTTGAGCAGACCAGCAATATGCCCTATTCCACACACACACACACACACACACACACACACACACACACACACACACACACACACACACACAGAGGGCCCCTCATTTACTACAGTGCTCCTTTGAGAGGGCTCATCCTGACCTGCAGGGTAACTTCCTCAGTTGTAATGATGCGATATTGCTCCCTGGTGGTCAATTGATGAAAAAAGGACAAGTTATTTTATTTTCTCCAGGCACACTTGCCTGTGTGCCTGTTTGCACTCTTATTCAATATGTGTTTCTTAAACCTGAATGCTGTTCATATAGATACACTTGAGCTGCCCACCACTTGCAACCACTCTAAAGCACAATCAGTGTATCAGTTGGAGGATCATATAGCTGTTTATAAAGACCCAAGACAAACTATTTTTTCACATGTACAAGTACGCTATCACATATTTTAGGTAGAAATACCCACATCAAACAAGACTACATCTTGTTTGCAATAGACAGGTGAAGTTCCTCCCCTTCCGGTGGACCATCCATGGGACCTTATTTCGGAAAGAATATGTATGGTAGTAAATGGCGAAAGACAAATAATTATTTGATCTTGTTTGAATTGAGCCATTACTTATACATATGATGTTCGTCAATTTAAAAGATAATTTTCCAAGTCAAGAAAGTCTGTTTGTCATAAAACTGTTAAGAGAGAGAGCTGTACTGTATTTCATCATTGTGTATTCTAGTTAATTGATTAGTTTTATAGTTAGATTTGCTCTTTATAAAGAATTTAAAAAAAAATCTGGTTGCCATTATTCTTCATTTTTCTTACAGTCAGCAAAGGCTGTCTCTTTATACTATCTAACACCCAACCCTGTCTATGGTGCTCAGCCTCAAGCCCATTGGTTCCTACTAAAGACTCTTTAAAAGCTGGTCACAAACATTATATTTTCACATTAAGGGAAACCCAAACCCTAACCCTAACACAAAGGCCCAGCCCTTTCCTAGCACATCTATTTGGGACTATTTTCAGCTGCGGATTAAAACACATTCGGTGCTCCAGTAAGTATTTCCACGGTGTATTATTTTGGTTTCGGCACTTGATTGGATTTGTTAACACCATTATACTGTATATTTTATATGTTTCTGTTGCGATGATGCATATTGAGCTGTCAGTCAGTTTCTGATTAAGGCCGTAGTACAGACCACAGAATTGAGGTCATCACATTGCACCATCTCACCCCTTATCTTCCATCAGCACATTCAAATTCTTAAGAAAGTAGCCAACACCTTCCCTCTTACATGAATATTTTATTTGTGACTACGTAGTCACATTGTTGGTGAGTTTCCTGATAACTCTGTGACCAGTCAGTTTCATTGTTCAGGATTTAGGCTGAACTTCCAGTGAAAATACGTAAATAGAAAGAATACTGCCCCCAAAGTTGCATAAGTGACAGCATCGTTGAAGCAATGATGCCTGTTTCGTACCGAGATGTAATTTTACTCACACAAGCAGCGGGTCTTGCTAGTTCTTTCCTTCCTGGTTGATAAAAAGACACTGGATAAAACACGTCAGGTAAGCTAACGTTACAAGCGTTGTGAAACATAGCTACGCTAGCTTGCTAGCAACCAAGCAGAGCAGCAAGCAAGGTAATATTGTGTGAGACAAGAAATCTAGTTCACTGAGCGGTTTCACTAGGGTGACCAGACGTCCCGGTTTGACCGGGACAGTTACGATTTTCAGTTGTGTGTCCCGAGTCCCGATAAAAGCCTGTCAAGACGCTAAAATGTCCCGGTTTACACCAACCACTATGAAATTGTCCCGGTTGTCAGTGATTACATAGCTGACGTGGTCTTATTATAGCCCGATCATTAACTAAACCCATGTAGAAAGACTAATAACTCTGCCCATTGAAGACCTACACCTCGCACTGTAAAAACTTCAATGAGGCATGTGAGAAAGAAAACTGGCATAATTGGGACGGGTGTGGTTAGCAATATACTGGCTGTCAAAACAAAGATGGTAAAGGTATTTGCTACAAAGTTTGATCTCAGTGTAGACGCCAACACTCTCAGTGAGTACTTAAAAATGAAGCTGGGTCGGGAAGTGACATGTAGAAAAATAGAGACGACAGAGTAGATTCAGCTCCTTCTGTATCACCGCTGAATGTAATGACGTGGCGGAGCTGTACGACCCGCAGCTTTGGCCCGCTGGGTTTTTTGTCCGACGCTACTATTCGCCTCGGCGCCCTAGAGGAGTAGACGGAGGCCCGTCTGATCCACAGGATGCCCCTCGCTCTCTGTATGAGGGGTTGCTGCACGGTAACGATGCCGGGGTGCCTGTCGCATTTGTGGGCGAGGACGGGATGAAGACCAGCTGCTCCACAGGGAGCGAACAAAACATATTAAATGCGTGTTGTTTCATACAACACTCGTGTTTTGCGAGTAAGTCACACTGCTACTGATAGATCAAGACGTCTGGTTGTGGACACAATGCTGGACGAATGTGACATTCTGTGCCTGCAAGAAACCTGGTTGGTGAAACAAGATCTGGATAAGTTGAACTGTATACTGAATAGCTGGTGGTGTAGCTATATTGTGGAACATCAAATATGACTCAATGGTGAAGGTGGTGCGTTTAAATGTTGACTGGGCTATAGGGCTAGAGTGTAATTGTAATGGAAAGAAATTTACTGTTTTAAATGTTTATGCACCGTATGAATCATATGAGCATGAGGACGAATTTCTGAACAGGTTAGCTTTTATTCAGTCATTCATAGAGGATAACAGCTCATCTTGTGTCCAGGGCATGAAATTGGCACCCGCCCACCTGCCAAATGCGGGTAACTTTTCTGATTGGCGGGTTAAACTGTCAATCTACCTGCCACATTGGCGGGTAGCCAATGAGAATTGAGTGATTCAGATTCGTAACTATCGGTAAGCAGGGTACACGGTTGCTTACGGGCCTGGTCCAATCAGGGGCCCGCATCACTGGAAGACACTGATTGACAGCCGGGGCCCCCTATCGCATTTTCATTACTCACACAATCCCAGCATCCCACGTGCAGCCACTGACCAAGCGGGAGTGAGAACGGGTAAAGTTAATTTCCTAGTTTCTGATATGAAGACGAGTCGTGTGTGTGACTCGAACATCTCACATTTACCAACAAAACGTACAGCAAAAGACCGTGCAAAACATTTCAGACCGTCCTGCCAACCTGTATACATTTTAACATTAATGTACACTGGAACATTTCTTCACTCTAAAGTCAGCGCTGATGTTTCAAATTGTCGGCTCTCTGCAGCGGGCGGGACTGCTCCGTTTCCCCCGCGATTGATGCGCACACACAATCACACACAAACACACACACAGACACACACACACACACACACAAACACACGCACGCACAGACACACACACAAACGCACGCGGTGGATGCAGGAAAAAACGCAGATGAGACGTACAGGATGACCTAAATTGAGGACAGCTACGTTATTGTAAGTGCAATGATAAGTTAAAGTCCAATAAGTACTTTATTAAACCGTATGAATGTGTGTCCAAGGCCAGGATAGGAAATTAACTAACAATGTAAAGATTAACAAGCCACTGACAATGACAGATATGTTCATATTGGATTCATCCAATAAATTATTTTGTGTCTTAAATCCACCAGCCTTTTTCATATTTTACCAACATTTGCAGCATCCTGAGCCTTTTTGGTAAGGTTCCTAGAAAATCTCAGCCCAGAGTAATTAATTAGCCTAATAGTAATAAGTATTATTCTCCCCAAAACAAGTTTCCTTTTATTTATTTTTTTATTTTTAAGAACTATACAAAAAACATTCATGTGTTATGGTGCGCATTCACCAGTGTTTTGTTGTTGTTGTGGTGCGCGTAGGCTACTCCTGATTTTGTCAGTCATCTCATCTCTTATATGCAGTGGCATAACGAGCCAACACCGGCCCCTATTCAGGATTATCAAGGCGGGCCCCCCTACTACAGCACGTGATGACGGCGCAATGTTCACGAGTAGGCTACCATGAATAGGACAGGATAGGATCATAGAGTCACAGCAATTCCTGTTTTTCACCTTTATGACGCAAAAAAAAAACTGGCTGGTAAAAAGTCCCTGTGGCAGGTGGATTTAAACATTCACCTGCCACAGTGGCTGGTGGTCAAAAAAGTTAACTTCATGCCCTGCTTGTGTCTATGTCATGGGTGATTTTAATGCTGACATGTCAGATAGCAAATCCTTATTTGCAACACACCTGCAGCAGTTCTGTAATGAGTCTAAATTAATTCTATCGAGTAAGGCTCTGTTGCCTGACACAAGTTTTACCTACGTTAGTGAAGCGTGGCACACAACATCTTGGTTAGACCATATTGTGACCACAGCTGATGCTCATGCCTCACTGGTAAATGTGGAGATAAGAGGTGGTGGCTGGATACTCACTGTGAATGGAAAGTTTTTTAAATAATATTGTACTGCCTCATGAGGCCCTAATGTGATCAAATATGAATAATAAGGACGTGCAAAATGCTGAAAATCTCGGTGCCATGTATGATGGTATTGTGAAATGTCTCAATGCTTCTAGTGAACTCTTTTGTAAAAGTAAATGTAAGGTACTCAACATCAGACCTGGGTGGAACGAGTTTGTGGCTGAGCAGTATGCTGAGGCAAGAGAGGACTTTAGACTCTGGTCAGAGGCAGGTAGGCCTAGACATGGGGTATTGCTGGATATGAAAAAACGGACAAATGCTAGAGTTAAGTATGCACTCCGTTTTATTAAGAAAAATGAAAACACAATGAGAGCGGACTCACTAGCCAAAAAGTTACAGAACAACAACCTTACTGACTTCTGGCAAGAGGTCAAAGTAATGAATAACAATAAAACACCCTTACCAGCTGACATTGAAGGTGTTAGTAGCCCAGAAAAAATAACTGAGCTTTGACGTGAGCACTACCGTGACCTTTTTAATTGTGGTAAAAGTAACCCAGCTAGAATCAATCATGAACATATTGATCTCTCAGTAGATATGATAGTTAGGGCAGCAGATATTTATGATGCCATTAATATGTTGGATAACAACAAAGCCTGCGGTATGGAATGGATTACTGCAGAACATCTAAAAAATGCCAGCCATAAGCTCTGCCCTTTGCTTTCCATGAGCTTTAATGGTTGTCTGGTTCATGGTGTCCTGCCAAATGCTATTATGTCTGTAATGTTAGTGCCTGTGCTTAAAGACAAGTCTGGTAAGCTCAACAGTATTGACAATTATCGACATATTGCATTAGCCAGTATCTTGTCTAAAGTACTGGAGAGAATACTGTTAACAAAGCTAGAAATGTATGTCCTTACTACTGACAATCAGTTTGGGTTCAAAAGAAAGCATGGAATTTTTTTTATTTGATAGAATTAATCATGAACAGTTGTTTGTAAAATTGCTAGATAGAGGTGCCCCTAAATTGTTAGTGAGAATTTTAGTGTTTTGGTATGCCCATCAAAGATTTCAGGTTAAATGGAACAATGTTGTATCTGCTCCATTCTGTGTTAGTAATGGAGTGAGGCAAGGAGGAATTTTGTCTCCTATTTTATTTAATGTCTATATGGATGAATTATCAAATCAGTTAAATAGGTTAATACTGTGGGCAACAATATTGTTAATCATGTTATGTATGCAGACGATCTGGTCCTGCTCTGTCCATATAGTGCTGGGCTGCAGCAAATGCTGAAGGTGTGCTCTCAGTATGGCCTTGATCATGACATAAAGTATAACGTTAAGAAAAGCCACATAATGATAGTCAGAAGCGCTGAGGACAGGAAATTAACTTTTCCGACTTTTTATTTGTCAGATAGTCCTCTTGCTGTGTGTGAGGAAATTAAATACCTAGGACATGTCATATCCGATGACTGGACGGATGATAAAGACCTCTATCGACAGCGATGTAAAATTTATTCTCAAGCTAACATGCTTATAACAAGGTTTTCTATGTGCTCTGACTCTGTGAAGTGCTCTCTGTTTAGAACCTACATCACACTGACACATCTGATTATAAGAAAAAGAGTATGCAGAGGCTGAAGGTAGCATACAATGATGCAATGAGGTTGCTGCTTCGTGTCCCCAGGTGGCATAGTGCCAGTCATTTGTTTGTGTCCACTAGAGTACCAACCTGTGAGGCACTCTTAAGACAACTGATGTTTAGTTGTATGTGTCGCCTGGACAAGTCAGAGAACCACATAATTGAAGCCCTAGTCAGCCCTCTGAAAAGCTGCTATAGATACACTTCTAGGTTAAGACGGCATTGGTGTAATAGCCTGTATATCCTATAGGCTAATATGCAATTTTTTATGTATTCTTATATCGCCTTCTTTTTATACTATTTATACTATATGATGTGTTATATGGACCTGTGTCTGCAATAAAGTTTATTATAATAAAGCGTCCAGCGTATGATTTTAACAATGTGTGTGTGTGTGTGTGTGTGTGTGTGTGTGTGTGTGTGTGTGTGTGTGTGTGTGTGTGTGTCAGTCAATCGTAGCGGTCTGAGTCTATATAGGCCTAATCTGTGCAGCCAGCTTTACAATGTATATTTGTAAACATTGTTGCAATGCCTCTTCTTATCTGTCTCGTTTTAACCATAGACAGTGAAAGGGTTTTAACTGGGCACAAATGCTCCCGTTTAGCGGATCTTTTCGCACATGAACACATGGACTGACGAGAGGAACCTCATGACCATTCCCAAGTTAAAGCCACTACTCGTCACACGGGCCAATTTTGCTGACACCTGTGCGCAATTTCACAGTAGGCTTTCAGCCAACAAATTGATTCTTGAGCAAATTCAATCCTCTAACAAATTTACGGAATGAATGTTTCCAATAGGGAAGCTATCTGCTCTACCAAATGAGATTACATGTGTGTGTGTGTGTGTGTGTGTGTGTTGTTGGTTAGAATAACACTGGTAACACTGTTACTTACAGGGTAAGGGTACATGAATTATCATGAATTTATGCATGAATTAATTGATGTATGTATTATTATGCATTATGTAATCAATGATTTATGTATTACTGCATTCATCCCATGAATCATCAGGAATTGACGTGGTTATAGTCTGTCATTCATGACCTCGTACATGAACAACACAACTAAAGCATTAGGTACGTGGTACATCATTATGAATTATGATGTATTAAGCATGATCATGATTATTTATTTTTCTGCCAAAAAATGTGGTCATCACTGCACAAATTCTGATTTGAACACAACTTGTGCATAATGATGTAGCCACCTTACCTAATGCTTTAGTTGATGTGCTGTTCATGCATGAGGTCATGAATGAGAGGCTATGAACTCATGTCAATTCCTAATGATTCATAAGATATAAAGGAATGAAGTAATGCACAAATCATGAATGAATTCATACATTTCAGTTCCAGGAAATCTGGTCACCCTAGGTTTCACACAAAATGAAGTGGTACTACGACAAACATACAACTGTGACTATGACTCTCTTCACTTGCAAAGTTATCTTTTAAATTGACGAATATCATATGTGTAATCCATGGCTCAATTCAAACAGGATCAAAAAATAATTTTTCCCTCCACATTCACAACCATAAATATTTTTTACGAAATAAGGTCCCACGGGTTAGGGATAGGGTTACGTCTATCCTGTAGAAGAATTGAGCGAGTGCCAACTTGTTTGCCTACCCTTACACAGAGGTCAACAAGTCAGCACTCTCCTAACTAGATGTTAAGAAGCTAATTAGGCCAATGACCTGTCATAAAACATTAAAGGCAATGCCCAGGGTTTAAAGCAACGTTACCTATTGGGAATTTTTCTATTGTTTTTTTCTTAAACTAATGTTAGCTACAAATTTACTCACTATTTTAGGTTTCTTGTAACTTACCTCTATTTAGTACTTCGATATTTAAAAGTCACACTATGTTACATGTACAGTACTGTAGGTGTATTGTACATTCAGAAAGCAATGGATTATCACAATCTAAACATGGCCAGTTAAGTGTTATTTATCTAAATATATTTGCCACTGTACAATTTTGGCACATCATCACAAAAGAAAAAACAGTGGTGTTATTTGACTGAAGTGTTCATTGCATGTATATTTTCAAACATATACATCAGATTATATAAATGTATAATTTTCCTCTTGATTCAAAGAAAATGACTAAGAACTTTCCCTCTAAGTACTTTGGATTATTCCTGTCAGATTTATTGAAATGTTAATTTAACACTACTAGATTTATTTATTTCTCTTTGAATCAACCATCAAAAATGAAAACAAATACATCATTATCTTTCAGTAAACACATTTTTATTTGGTTTGGTAGCAAAAACAGCTCCTCAGAACAACAGTTAGATGTGGGCAGCCTCCTAAGGGGTTGAACAGTTTCAGTCACAGGACACGCACAGGGAAGACATGCACTACTGTACTTACTGTAGCAGGCAATTTTGAGACATTAGTTGACCAACAACACTGAAGCACTATTTCAGTACATTCACATTCCTTTAACAACTCCACTGTCTATGCGAAACTTTTTTGAAGGAAACAACCCTTCGTGTATGGAATTGCTGTTGCATAGTTGTCAAGGATGTGTTACATATATATATATTCTTTTCATAGTTGCAATTTGCCCAGTTTTTATCTCACTTTCTGAGACAAAACTCCTTCTCAAGTACACAGTCGGAAATCAGACATACACGATAAGTTCTTTGGTCCCTTTCAGATCTTTGGTAGTGTTAGGATCATTTATTGCTTCATGAAAATAATATTTAGGCTCTATCTTAGAATGGCTGGCAAGCATTTTACTTCATAGTTGGAGGGGAGTGGGGGTGAACTGTAAGTATAAAACTAACAGAGAGGCAGAGGAGATCATAGCAGACAGGTAGCTACACCTCTAAACTAGACAGCTCAATCCGCAATGACTTCAGAGGACTCAGACACCACTCTGCCGTCCTTGGTCTCAATCATCTTGATAACAACGTTCTTCTTGCTCTGGGTGGTGCTGTAACCGCCGGTGCTGCCGCTGCTGAAGCCCATGCTACTGCTGCCCATGCTACTGCTGCCCATGCTGCTGTATCCGCCTCCATATCCGCCTCCATATCCGCTGCCAAACCCGCTGGAGTAGCCGCTTGAGTAGCTGCTCTTCACGTTGTCCATGGGATAACCGCCGTAGCTTGCTGTTAAGAGAAGGGAAGTAGGAGAGAACAATTTAACGTGGAAAAGTCTGGAATCTGTTAAAACTGAAAAATGTAACAAAATCCAATCGAGTAAGATGATATTTATGACTTCAGTTAATGCAAAGGCAAATTAAGGAGATTTTGACAAAGATGACTTACTGCTCTGTTGGGAGATGTTGATAGACTTAATGCCATTCACCAGCCTATCCTCCTCTCCCTCCAGCAGTTTCCTGTAGGTGGCGATCTCAATGTCCAGAGCCAGTTTGACGTTCATCAGGTCCTGGTATTCTCTGATCTGGCGGGCCATGTCCTGTTTGGCTCTCTGCAGGGCATCTTCCAGGTCCCTAATGCGTGACTTGGCGTCCTTCACAGCCATCTCACCACGCTCTTCAGCCTCAGCGATCTGGGCCTCCAGGTTGGCACGCTGGGAGAAGATTTTTGAAAAATAATAATAATCACTCTCGTGGTTGTTACATGACAATAACAAACTATATATGATGGCTCAGAATGGCGTAGCATGGTCCCACACATACCTGTCCCTTGACGGCATCAATCTCTGATGTCAGTCTCTGGATCATGCGGTTGAGGTCTGCGATCTCTGTCTTGGTAGACCTGAGGTCTTCTCCGTATCTGCTGGCGGATGTCTGCATCTCTTCATACTAAATAAACATCAACAATACAAGACATTACAAACTGGAAACCCTATTGATCAGGAGACTGCATGCACTGAGTCATGAGCTGATGAATGTTATTGCTGGGGTGAAAAATGTTTTCACCTTTCTTTAACATAAATGTAACCTATACTCATGGCAAGTAGGATTTTGAAGAGACGCCATATTTACCTTTCTAAATAAATAAATGACAGAAACATGAACGTAAACAAAGTTCTCAATCACCTTGGACTTGTACCATGACTCTGCCTCGGCGCGGCTGCGGTTGGCGATGTCCTCATACTGAGCCTTGACTTCAGCCACAATGGAGTCCATGTCCAGGTTGCGGCTGTTGTCCATCTCCACAACGACTGAAGTGTCCTTGATCTGGCTCTGGAGCTCATGAAGTTCCTGAAGAAATACAAAAAAAATCAAAGAGATTAGTAAACCCTACTGCACTGAGGAAACCCATCCAGCTAATTTACTTCCAGGGATAGCACAAGAGGCGAGTCAAGATGCTTAACGTAGAGAGAAAGTAGTAAAACAAACAACGCCATTGAGATGATTTTGTGCCGTACCTCCTCATAGATGGACCTGAGGAAGTTGATCTCATCTGTCAGACTCTCCAGCTTGGCCTCCAGCTCAACCTTGTTCATGTAGGCCTCATCGACATCCTGTAAAATAAAACCAACCAATAAAAAAGTTTGTTAGAAATGAGACATCGCAAAGAACTGACATTGTCTTCGGGAGAGAGGTGCTAAAAGAAGTTGCAGACAGGGTAACATATTTGCTATTCAAAGACAAGTTGAGTTAATGTTGATGCTGACCTTCTTGATGAGGACGAAGTCATTCTCACACTCTGTGCGCCTGTTGATCTCATCTTCATACCTGAGAGGAAATAAAATACAGGTCCTGGTTGGATTTTGAATATTCATAAAGAGTCTTATCTCATGCTCCTGTTTAGTTTTGAGTGTTTATACGCCATTGTAACACTAGGAGGTGCAAGTAGTCCATGCCTAACTCTTGAACTCCTTTGGGACATTTGGCTCACACAGAGTCTGACTCAGGGCCAAGCGTGAGAGGTGGTACTGATATTTCTCCCTTGGGGCTGCTCTGAACTCAGCTGATACGATTAATTTGCCTGTGGACAACTGACAAATATGTGTGGCACCATTGTACCTGTTTGTGTTAGAGATAAGCATGTCAGCATGCATGCATTAGTACTTGTGTCCTCTTGTATAAAGCTATAGGTAGCATTGCTGACAGGGAACTCTGTAAAATGATTTTTACCTCTAGTCATATGTAATGTAATGGGTGTTCGGAACATGCTTCCTCAGTGCTGTAATTCCCTAGAGTTTGTATGACGCAAGTCAATGGACAGATGTAGGGAGTAGTCCACAAAAAGATTAACTCAATGTGCTGCAAGGCTAGTCTTGAAGCACAAATCTGAGTTGTTGTACATTGGTCCTGGCTGTATTTTATTTATGAATGAAGTTTCTATGCATTTTGAAACTCATCCTTTGCAACCTAAATGAAAAAGATGAATCTTAGATCAACCCTATGCTTCTTTAAGGGACAGATCAGGCCTGATATTGCATAGAACAGCTAATTTCTAGCCCTCATAGCCCCTTCCACACTCACTTGTTCTTGAAGTCCTCCACCAGACCCTGCATGTTGTGCAGGTCGGCCTCCAGCTTCATCTTGTCATTGCCCAGGCTGTCGAGCTGTCTGCGCAGGTTGCCGATGTAGGCCTCGAACATGGCGTCAATGTTGGAGCGGGTGGTGGTCTGCCCCTGCAGCAGGTTCCACTTGGTCTCCAGCATTTTGTTCTGCTGCTCCAGGAAGCGAACCTGATGTGTACAGAATGATACAGAAAGAGGGGGAAAAAGTAAGGTTATTTATTATGTTTATCAGCAGGGTACCATTAAAAAAGCCTTTACAAAGAATCAGGGACTTACATGCTTGTTTACTGTAATTAATATGTGAAGACAGATTCCTTGTCATCAGCTATGAATTATTATGAAATTCCCTTCAAAAGTATTATGTAACTGCATTCTCTGCCTGACAAAACAATATCGCCCCTGGGTTAACCACCTAATACTCAATTATCAGGAACAACCTTGCCATGCCTCCAATTCATTGTCTACAGTCTTTGTTGTTCTTATCCAACTTTGGAGCTTTGTAAGCAGTTGTTGGCTGTGTTTCCAAAAGGAAGGCCTAACGTATGTGCATCCTGACAGGAGGTAGAGGGTAGGGAGAACAAGATGAGGTTGGAAAAAGCCGGTTTAGGCAGAATAAAGCTAGTTAACCCTTCTCCTGCATGGCTTCCTGTTTTTGTACAGCGAAGTTCAAAGAAGGCAGAGAGAAGTGGGTGAAGTGAAGTTGGATCCGCAGGCAGATGCAGAAGGGTAAATATTTAACTGTGTTATAGATGTGATGAAGGGAGAGCAGGGAGTAGAAAGGAGGTGGAAATGTGAGGGGGATGTATTAGCTGAAGAGAGGAGGGGAGAAGGGATTGGATGATGAAAAGGTGGAGAGTTTGCATATTTGTGAACAGTAAGGGCAAGGCAGTGAAGGCAGATATGTGACTCAATGGACCTTGCCTTAATACATTGCACTCTACAGGTGAGATCTAATCAAGAACATCATGTTGTCTTCATTTGAAGTGAAGTAAATACAGATAATAAAGTGCCTTCAAATGGAATGTCACCACAAGATAACGGAAGATATGGAGGGTCGAAGTGTGTCTGATTTGTGATGAAGCATTCACAATGCACATTATCTTATAATCATTGCGTCGGGAGAAGGATAGTTGATATGTAGCCAGTGAGCTGCCATTGGCCAGAACATGAAACCAACTAGCCTTTTTAAATATTAACCCACTGCTAAGGCCTCAGAGGACAGACACTCCTGAGTATTACATGCTGGACTCAAATGCTGATTTGAATGAATAAAAGTCAATCTACTCATACTCCCAATGGACACTCAAAATGTGTCCGTGAGAAAGAAGGCTTTGTCATTCAGGGTAGTGTCACTCAGTACTCAGTGTATGTATGTGTGTGTGTGTGTGTGTGTGTGTGTGTGTGTGTGTGTGTGTGTGTGTGTGTGTGTGTGTGTGTGTGTGTGTGTGTGTTCGGGAGGGGTGGGGGCCACCAGGGTAGCAGAAAGAGCCACACCCCAGCCAAGGGAGGAACCATTCCCAAGGTAACTCGTATCACAAGCCCTGACACACCCATAGCTTTCTCTATCTCTCTCTCTCTCTCTCTCTCTCTCTCTCTCTCTCTCTCTCTCTCTTTGTCTTTCCCAATCTCTCCTTTCTGAAAGTCTGTTTTTCATCACTATAAAAGGGCAGCCTGAGCCAAAACGTTTGAGAGCCTAACCCAAAGCTACAGCACTTTTTTCTGCCTTGACTGCATTTGTGGGAGGTGGCGAGAGCAGAGAGGGGGAATGAATCAACTTTCCCCATGCAGCAAAAGTGAAGAAATCAGCATTACAGGACATGTGGCAAACATATGGACCTCTATATCAAATACTGCATAACAATGTCACAGCTAAAGAAACTTTTTTGACTACACTGTGACTGAGCTTTTCACACACTTAAATAAGTTTCTGTCAGCTCAAAGAGTAGAATAAGTCAGGGTTATAGGACCAATGCCTGGGCAACCTGACTTTTTTGGCACACAAATCGCCCTTATTACAGTCTCTTACCTTGTCAATGAAGGAAGCAAACCGGTTGTTGAGGGTCTTGATCTGCTCTTTCTCGTGGGTGCGGACAGCTGAGATGTTGGGATCAATCTCTAGGTTCAGGGGGGCCAAAAGGCTCCTGTTCACAGTCACGGCTGTGATGGGGGTATGAACACCCATGCCACCACCGAAGCCCATGCCACCACCCATGCCCATGCCTGCACCACCCATGCTGGCACCACCCATGCTTGAACCCAGGCCGAAGGAAGAAGAACTGGTGATGCCTCCGAATCCCCTGTTGCCTCCTCCATAGGAACTCTTGACACTGTAGCTAGTGCGAGAGGCACCACCACTGCCTGCTCCACCATAGGATCTGCTGCTGAAGTTCCGTGGGGCACTGGAACTCCTCACGGTGTAAGCAGAGGTCTTATAACTGCTCATTCTGATATCTGGAGTTTTTTTTTTCTTCTTTTGGATGAAATAAGTCTGGGAAGGTCAGACTGCGAGGCAGGCAGGCAGGCAGAGGGGAGAAACCAGAGTGGATAGAAAAGAGAAGAGACTCCTGGGGAGTTTTAAAAGCCTGTGGCTGTGGGAGGGGACTGTGGTGAGCTGCCATTGGCTGCGAGTTTGGGTGAGAGAGGGAGGCAGGGCTGTAACATTACACTTCTATGACACATTGTCCAGTCGCTCAAAACCATTACCTGGTCTCTCAACAGGCTTCTCTGACATGTTGTTAGAGAAAACCTAGTGTTTTAGGAGAATTGTCGAGTGGTTATATTTTTTGCTTTGATCTGCTGCATGTCTCTCCAGGGTAAACTACTCAAGCACACCACAGCTGATTCAACAGGTCTGGTTAAATGTAATTAAAGAAAAGATCATCCACATCCAGCAGCAGCTATGTTTTAGAAATAGTGGAGTGTGTGTGTGGGGGCGGTTGGTTGGTGGGTGGATGATAAGAATTCAGCAGTTCTTACACATCAATGCTGGTTTACTGAAACTGCTGTATTTCTGTAAATGTATAATACAGGGGTAAGGTGTGTGTGTGTGTGTGTGTGTGTGTGTGTGTGTGTGTGTGTGTAAGGAGGGAGGTACTGCTGATTATCCCTGTGAACAAACAACACTTAGTAAATTTGGCAACACTTTACATCCATTCTGCTACTATTTTATTTTACATTAATATATTCTTTTTTTTATATCTACATTTTAGCTGCTGCCCTGTTTTATCTCTTGGATTCTGATTCAATTTCACTTTTTAAACATTGACATGGGCATTGTTAGAGGGAGCCTGAGATCTAAGAATTACATTGGCCTCCCATCTCAGCTGTTTTTCATATTGAAGACACAGGGAGTCACTATATAGCACAACACAGCGTAAAAGCAGCACATTGTCATTTACAAAACAGATTGACAGGTTTATCGTGTTTATATTACGCGTTAATTATCAAGTTTTAGAGGCGTTTAGAGGCTTATTTTTTAACTTTCAAGACTTTATCAACCTGAACGTACAGAAATAATTGAAACTAACACCGAATTACATAGGGGTGGCACGGAATGTGTTAAAATTACATACCAGGGACACCTGGGTAGCTTACCTGGTAGAGCGAGCGCCCATAAACAGAGGCTCAGTCCTCGACGCAGCGGCCGTGGCTTCGGTTTCGACCTAAGGCACTTTGCTGCATGTCATTCCCCTTCTCTCTCTCTCTCTCTCTCTCTCTCTCTCTCTCTCTCTCTTTCTCTCTCTCTCTCTCTTTCTCTCTCCCCTTACATGTCCAAAGCTGTCCTGTCAGAAATAAATGCCAAAAACATTATCTTTAAAATTACATACCGGCATCACAGAAACTATTTAATCTAATTTAGACAACACAAGTACTTGGTAAGGTTTAGGAACAAATCATGGTTTGATACATAACTTACGCACGCATAAGTAAAATAATAAAATAAAAAAGTTTACGTTGGCTTTTGGTTTCACACGGAACAGGAACAGCACTATCCTGGGTGTGGTCTCCTAGGTGAAAGTCCCATGTGACCCGTCCATCCAACCTGACCTCCTACATATGCAGAGTTTCGTGTGTCCACTGCGACAAAAGATCCTACTTGACTTTCTATTGGCATTGTTTTTGTGGTGCCGGCACGTAATTTTAACACATGCCTCCACCACGTAATGTGGTGATAAGATGTTTTTGCCATTTCATGTATTTCTGGTCTTTATGCTAAGCTCAGCTCACCAGCTGCTGGCTGTAGCTTCATACTTGCAATGCAATTGATCTTCTCATCTAACGCTCAGCAAGAAAGCAAACAAGCGAATATCCCAAACTGTCAAATTATTGCTTTAACCTGAAGCATTTGAATGTCATAAACACAAAAGAAGCTGGATGTCAAATACATATAGCACCTTTTGCTAGGTGTGATAGCATGCACCATCAAACTCAGTTATTGACTAATAATAATAATAATAATAATAATAATAATAATAATAATAGTAATTGAGACAAGACAATTTCCTTAAAAAAAAAACAATAAAAAAAGATTATGATGCTGAGAAGCACTTGGGAAATCCAGTAGCTAAAATGTCTTTCTTTCAATTTCCAAGCATCTTTAAAACAGGAGTATACCCATTACCACAGCACTATGCTACAATGAGACATTTTGGAGGCGCAGTTTTGGATGCTTTAGGGCTCAAAATTCCTTGGCTGCTGCAGGGAACCTGAATCTGCAAACCAGGTGACCTGCACTAACCAGCTGGCTTTCATTAGTGTCAAACAAGAGGTAAGTTAGGTTTTACGTCATTGAGCCTGAGGCTTTAAAAAACACAACTCAAAGTGGTTTTGTATGCTTATATACAACTGTGTGTTTGTGTCTGTCTGTCTACACAACATGCACCTCAGATAACACAGTTGTAGTGCTTCATTAGTCTCTATAAACCCTCTGAACTGTATAAAGAACTGTTCACTGTGTGAACACTGGTAAATAATTCTGACACCACACTGATAAACGAGCGTCTATTGCTATTGCACTATTACTTGCCGTTTGAAACTATAGCGCCATGCATGTCGGCTCAACCTTCAACTGTCCTTCCACCAATACTGGCCCTGCATTCCTCTCCTCCCCCATGCATTTCCTCCGCCAGTCCCTCACCACGATGAGTCATGAGTCTTGGCATTACCAATCCAACCCCCTCCCTCCACCATATCCTCCCTCCTCCATCTTCTCTAACCTTCTTCCTTCCTTACCAGTGGCTTTTGGCCTTGTTATTATCATGGAAACACACCGAAAATAAAATAGACTCCCATCTTTTTTAGGCCAAAACGTATGACAGCCCAAGAGAGAGGCATTTGCGACAGCAGTGCACAGAGTTGCAAAGCTCAGAGGGATTGACTCAAACTTGAACAAGAACATGTGGCAATATCGATATGATGTTGTGAATCTGAGTTTTAGCTTTCACCACACAGGAAAAATCTGGTAAGTAACTAAATTAAACAGCGTCAAAGGGGAATTCCCGCTTTGCTTTGTGAAGTGCACATGACTGCAGTGAAATCGTGGTGATCATATACTGTTTTATCACCAGGTTCTGAATCATGTGGAATGTTAATTCAAAACCCACAGAAACAAGAACAGATCTCTGTCAGAGTTAATTGAATTTCAGTAATTCCACCATGAATTATGAAATATGCTTTGGTTGATCGCATGACTATCATTACACTGGCCTATCTAAATGCCTGTTAGCAATTTAATGAAGTTCTGATGATGTTTTGTAGGTTTTTTCCGTGCCAATATTTATTAAATTGCTTAAGTAAATTTCTGGACAAAAGTGAAAGATAAAAGTAAAATTACTTTCTTACTTTTGAACACACACACACACACACACACACACACACACACACACACAGCCCTTTAAACTTGTGGGGTCCAGCATTTTAGCCCCACAAAGCTGTCGGGACCCCACAAGTATACTGGACTCCCGGTTTTTGCACCCCACAAATGAGGTTAAACAAGGACACACACACACACACACACACACACACACACACACACACACACACACACACCTTTTTGAACAAATTAATTGGTCACAATTTGATTTGTTATCATAGGCAATATGTATAATTGAGAATATGATTACTATGATTTGCATTTGAAGGATGTTACACCACTTTTTGGTATTCATCAGGGGTGCAAACAACAAGAATAAAGTGCATACTGATTTAGTTTTCATTAACTGTATAACAGTGTGGTACTAAATTCCCCATACTGTATGTTTTTTTCTAATGCACTTTGTCTACCAGCAGCAGAATTTCCTGTTGCTCCAGTTTGGTGTTCTTTTTATTTCCATTTCAACCAGTTTCCCATTATTCTATCCCTATTCATTTATATGTATATATATATATATATATATATATATATATATATATATATAAATTGTTGTTAATATCACACACTGTTACTGGGGAAATTAAGGATTTGCATAAATACTTTTTGAGAATAAAATTCATCACCAAAATTCTTTTTTTAAGAATGAACAATATGTCAGATGTTGGGCAAATCCTTGTCTCTGATTGGCTATTCCTGCTCGTCGCATACATATGATTCCTGCTGAGCACATTTTAAATAAGGCTCCTACACTTTGGTGTAAGTAGGAGTAAATGAATGTGTCTTGTTCTTCTTTTGGAGCACTATTAAGTGTAATTCTATTTTAGATTATACAAACTGGCTTCAAAACTGGCTTCAAAACTACTCTTAAGTCAAGAAACCATCACATGAGAGCTGAAAAAAACATGACATCAGTTTCAATCACCAAATGTGATTTGTCCTTTTGACATTTGTGTGGACTTACTCTGTGCTCGGGAGATAAACGCACATGAGAGATGTGAGTGTCAGCGGGTTTTAGAGTACCAAAAATGTGTTTGGGATCAATCCAGCTGCCACTCAGTACTATACAAACAACCATTCTTCTGCTTCTGCATACATTGTTAAGGCTTCCAATCATATTTAGACAATCTTAGTAGCACTATACTAACAACAACATCTTTGTGACTGTGAAGATGTAAACCTATCTCACTTTGAGTTTCAGTTATTTACTCTGCATAGGCTAGTATCAGTGTATGCCTGCCATTCATTCCATTCACCTTAATCAATTGGTAAGGAGGCTTTCATCACACGCTTCAAGTGATTGTCACTGTCTGTCATTGCAACATCAAAAGCTTGAGGTTTATACTGTATCTGCAAATCACAAGCTAAGCAGGCGTCTGCTTGACCTGGGCTGAGAGGTGGTGAGCAGGATGTTACAGCAGGATAAATGAGTGTGAATAAAGATGGACATTCACACTGGGTGTGCTAACACTACATAAACATCTCAGGAGGACTTATCGCTGTCAGCTCTGCACAAAGCTGTCACAAGGCGTGTCGGAATGTGTCACAGCTACTGTATTGTTTTACAGTGTTTGTGTGTGTGTGTGTGTGTGTGTGTGTGTGTGTACAAGTAAATGTTCTATTATATTTTAGTTTTTTGTTTTTGAACAAAAACAGAAGTCCACACTTGGTTGGTGTAGCCTGATAGTCCACTGTTGGTAATATTAACGTGCATGTGTGTGTGTGTCTACGTGTGTGTGCATGGTGGGGGGAGCCTAAGGTTGTGTGCCGATGTGTGTAACTCTCTCTCCCCCCTGTGCTCCTCCACTCGACCAGAAAAGACACACAAGGCAAAGGAACGTTTGTCGTGTTAGTCGCCATACACGATTTGTCAATATCGTAGTATTTGAAGGGTGACTGTCATGAGCTACTGTATGTTAGGTTTGTGTGTAGATTTGATGTTTTGTAACTGGGTGGTTTCATTGCAGTGTGTCTTCAATAATAACTTCAAGCTGTTCAGCAGCCCTTCCTGGCAGGATATAGTACAATGACCCTGCACACTGAACAACCCCCATTGTGTTACAGTTGAGCTTTCCATACCATTAAGTAGTGAAAGATGACCCTCTCTCTCAGATACACAGTCCTGCTTTACTTTACTTACCTCAGGAACAGCAGGTTTTGTGGTTTCTGGATAAATATTAGATTAGAAAGTAGCCTCTTCAAACTTGGCTTGAGGCTGGTATAGACTGTCACGCAAAGATAACATATTGTAGACTAAGCCATTGTACTTTGCACTGTTGCTTAATGAATCAAAACTTAAACAGGTGAAATGCCAAAATGCTAACCAGATATCAACAAAAATAAATGTTTAAAGCAAAGAAAATGTCATAGATGCTGCCATTTATTCCTTCCTTAAACTAACCTAAATTTCTCATTATCATATTTTAATATGTAACAGAATAAGCCAAGCTCAAAAGGGGCTTTAACTAACTTTTTAGAGCTTTTCGTGGCACATGTTCAACTTTTTTTTTTTTTTTAAAGGTAAAGACATTACAATTAAAGGATGGGTCTCATTCTTTTCAAGTCTCTTTCAAAACAACATTCACATGACCGTGTGTATATTGAAAGAATTTTAAGTTGCTGCAAATATCCTCCCTGTCCAAACTGGGCCGTTGTAACCCAATTACAATGTTATTGATTGAGGACAAAATATGCAGTCTTTGTTATATGTAAAAAGACTAAAGTTCAGCTGAAGCTAAAATTAGGCTGAACCTTAGAATGCTGTTTTTGCAACCAACCATAGACTGCAGATGGTGTCCATTAATAAACATTCCACCTAAGTCAAGTTGAAACAGCAACAGGTTTCCTTCAGGGCAGTTTGAACAATACCTTTAAAATGGAGTACTTCTAAGGTAATGTTTTGCAGCACATTCCATGTCCAGTGTGCATTTAAAGAGAAAGGAGTTTTACAAAGCTCTGAGAACACCCTGGGGACATGTAAAAAAAAAAAAAACAATTGTAGATCTATTGCCATAGTTGCTGGTATGAAAGAATAACAGCTCATTTACATAATGTCTTGGTACAGAGAGGACCATCCTAAAGATTCATATACAATTCAGTGGTGATTGCGCCTGCATTTGCAGCTTCATATACATAATCCAATTTTTTATTTAAGGATAAAGTTGCATGAATGCAATCACATCACCATAGTCTAAAGATAAAAATGAGCTTTGCACAATTTTCTTTCTGGCCTCAAATAGAAGGGTTGTTTTTTTTTAATAAAAAAAGCCCATTTTCTTTGTATTTGTCGGTCTTTGATGTGATGCTTTCTAACCAGCCTACTGTGTCAGGTTTCAGAGACACTACTCAAATGCAGACTGAAGCCAGGAATAAGGAACAATGGTGGTTTATTGATAAACAATTAATTAAGTGAAGTGTGTCAGGATGAGTAGATAGCAGGAGAGTGGGGCGGTGTGTCCAGGTTCCACAGTGTGAAGGGGGGATGGGAGGGAGGAGGCTGACCGGAGGGTGAGACTGAGGTCTCCGGCGAACATACAGGTTAGCAGACTGAGCGGGAAATCTGGTGAACAGACAGGCTGACAGAGAGAGCTGGGAATCCAGAGATCAGGGCGTGAGGTGAGTTTCTGAAGACAGAAAAATCCATTTAAGAATCACATCACAGACAGACAGGTAACAGAAAAGCAACATAAGGCAGAGTAGTTGGCTGATGCGTGACCACACTAAAGTGACACAACAATCTGGTCTTATCTTAAATATAGTGTTGGGTACCGAAACCCGGTTACACTATGGAACCGGTTCCTACACAACCGGTAGGAATCGGACCGGATTAGAACGAAATTTTGGTTCCTCATTTCGGTTCCACTTAATGTGTTGACTGAAATATTTTCCCTCTGTCGCTCCGAAACGGACGTAAAAATATCACACTTTATCTATTAATATAATTATTATATTATAATTTATACACACTCATACCAGGTGTCAGAGGCAGGAGTCATGGCCGGGGGTCAGTGACTTACTGGGTGCAGATCCAGTCAGCTGACCACTGAAGGTGTGCCTATAAAGGAGGACATTGAGTTTTTATCAAAAATTCAAACAGTGCTTACACATTTATTATAGGTCTGATGAATGACCAAAACATTACCACAAAAGACACAAAAGACCCAAAAGACAGAACAACAACAAAAAAAAAGCAAACCCACAACAAAGGCTGTGTCTAGCCGCTATTTTTTTTATGTGTGTTGGCTATAAGAACATTTTGAAAAGCTACTCTTGTTTATTTCATACCAGTATTATCTAAATGTGATTGTTTTATGCCTTAAGCAGTATGTACTGTAAGTGGATGACAGCCTGTGTTGAGGGGATCTGGCAGGGAACTTAGCGAACAAAGGTTTGGAGACTGCCTGCTGAAATAGAAATATCAGAAAAATAGGGTCAGAAGTCATACAATTTCAGTGGAAAATGTGAGAGAGCAGTTTCCTTCCCAGTAATGTAATGACAACAAACATAACACGTATGCTATGTAATCCCTATGTTGGTCATCCAGTAGGGAGTAACAGCCAGTGATGTCCATGTCAACCTACTACCGACTCACCGAGGAATGCAATTTTGGTAGTGTGATACTGTAGAAGCCAGGACGATATAATAAGCTGATAAAAATAACCTGATTATTTGACTTGATTAAAAACTAATAGGACACCATTACTATGAAAACAACTATCAAAAGAAGTTTTGTCGTAGCTTTCAAGAATTAGAAATGTCAAATGTGAAGTTGAGATGCGATCCCTGTTTTTTGAAGTTCACTATGTTATCAGGTACATTTGAAATATTCTTTATAGCTATTGGAATACTTATTGTGATAACCCCTGCCTAAAATATTGTTAAAAGTTAAGTGATATACTGCAGAGAAAGTGATTATTTCCAGTCAGTGCTGTTGCTTATGCATACTGCAACTGTCGGGCGCCTGGGAAGTTCACCTAGTAGATCAGGCGCCCATATACAGAGGCTCAGTCCTTGACACAGTGGCTCAGGGTTTGGGTCTGACCTGCGGCCATTAGCTGCATGTCTTCCCCCTGTCTCTCCCCTCTTTCTTGTCAACATGCCCAAAACATTATCTTAATATGTATTGTCTTCTTTACGCTGAAAGGGAATAAAGAGATGCAATCCAGCGTTCCACACAAGGCCACACAGATGATTTCACCTATTCAAGCTGATTAGACCTCTGCACAGGTCGAAGTCTTGTGGAGCTATGGTGTGCATGTGTGGTCATCAAACTACATTTACCAATATAAGGCATGTTTAATGGGGTCAGCCCTATGTTCCCACAGCCCAATGGTCCCACAGCCCTATGTTCCCACATTTCTAAGAATTTGTTTTTCACTGAAAATTAGGCTAAAAAAGATTTTTCTTAAAATTAGTCCCTATGTTAGGGTTAGGGTTACAATCCATCTCCATTGCTACTGGATAATAGGTTGGGTGTAATTGGCTACCAAATTGGGAGAAAGGGGGATCAAATCTGATACAAATTTATGAAAAAGAGAAATGTGGGAACATAGGGCTGTGGGAACATAGGGCCTAATTATCAGTTTAGTTTTTCTTAGAAATTTGGGAACTGTGGGAACACAGAGCTGGCTATTCAAGTTGGCACGCCCACCCTGCTCATACAGGAACTGTGATGGTCACCTTTTCAAATGTACCCAACATAAATAAAGGCGGTACGTTGTAAATAAAGGTGTACGTTGTACCTGTCTAACAGGTGCAACTTAATCATCCTATGCATGGAATCCCGTTCTGAGGCCAGAGCCAGTTCAGTGCTTTGGCCCAATTGCAATGGTAAGGCTCTGAGTAATGTAAAGACTAATGAAGTTCATCCAATGTCAGTTTATAAAACAAACATCACTTTACAGGTTATGGTATGGTAGAACAAATAAGAATCAATTTGTAAGAAGATGGAGAGCAACTATAGCAGCATTGTGATAAAAAATGTAATTATGATTCACAAGATTTGGGGTTGAATTTGGACCAATGTGTAATTTATTAATGTATCTGTCGCATCCAATCTTCATTTTGCCCTTTCTCCAAAGTAATGTTAAAATGGTGGAAAACCTGGTGGACAAAAGGAATAAATAATTTGAGGATAAAAGGCAGGAGAGACTAGTAGCAGCGTTAGCAGTAAGTTGGATGTGTTTAGGTACTAGAGTGACCTACATCTGTTCTAGCTAGTCATAGTTCAACATTTCAGCTTTAACCTAGCACCTTTATGCTCCCAGTGTGCACCAGGCAGTGTCCTCGGCTTTAAAGCCAATTTGACATAGTGGTCAAACAGTGGAATTACAACTTCTGGGTCTGTCATGTGATGCCCTCTTGCCCAAAAAGACTTTTTCTCATAGACTTACACGGCAAAAGAGTCTGTTCTTGAGCTTCTTGTTTTATTATGAGCCAGCTGCTGGAAACATTAGAGAGCTAACTGAAAAACTAAATGTTGTACCAACTTATGGAGGTAATCTTTATAGCTACTGTAGCTAACTACAGCTGACAAAGAACGCCAACAGTTGTCATTTCAGTCGGTCGCTATTTAAAATGAGAAGCATGCTTACCTCTGTCTGATCTCAAGGACCCATTGTTTAAAAAATTACATTGAATTTCAAGTGGTAAGTTTGCTACCACTTTTGTAAACTTTTGTGTCGTGAGAACAGAAAGCAACTAGTGGGATGGGGCTTAGTGAATGTGAAACATTTGGTGCATTTTTGCCAAATGAATTACATTTTAAAAATGGCAAAAACTTTGTACGGGCTACCTAAAATGTCCTACTATTTTGGAAGACAAATCTGCACATAAATGCTACAGAATAATCAACCAACCATGATGTTCCTTTCTCTATTACAGAACCAATTCCTGCCTGATATTTATAACTCTCCCAGCAGTTTGAACAAATAAAATAAAGCATGGTTAGAAAAACATGGAGGGAAAAGAGGAGGTGGAGAGCAATGTTCCATGGAAAAACCTGGTCCTCCTCAGCACAGTGGCCCTGCGCCCATGTTACCAGTGCCCACAAAAGTTGGGTTCCTTATTTGATGTTCTGTCTCCTGCTCTCTCCTTCCTCTCTTTTTGAACCACAGCATTCCTCTTATTTCAATTAATCACATATGCATTTATTCATCTTCTCTGTTTCTGTCAACTAACATATACACACACACACACACACACACACGCACACACACACGCACACACACACACACACACACACACACACACAGAGACCACATGTTCCTCTTATGTTTCTCTGTGTCCCTGTATGATCCCTCTGTAACAGTTTTTCCTCCTCCCACCGCCCATTTCACTCTACCCCTCGCCACACCCACTGTCGCTATGGCAACGGGGTTTACCACAGAGCAATGATGACTTTGCCAGATGCATATGGAAATAGTTTGAGTGTGGTTGCCTTGGATACGGAGATACAGGGAAGCATACAATGTGTAATTACGCACTGTATGGAGCGATGTGTGGAAACACTGCAACATGCGTGTGTCACTGGAGGTTTGAAGTCGCCTCTCTTCCTGGCAAAGAGTCTGGACAAGGAGACTCATTCACAGACGTAGGTAGTCCTTATGTAAAACAGATTCATGCTAATTCTCTGAGGCTCATACTCTGAGCCTGAGTGTTCCCTTGGCACTTTTTTTGTGGAGCGAAAAGACTGCGTGATAACCTAAACTGTCTCTCCAGGCTGTAGAACAATGCAAAGACAAATAAACGTTTGCACAGGCTTTAAACTGAAAAAGGAAGTCTGTAAATTTGTGTGGTTTTGTGCCAATTTAGAGTCTGTCTTTTTTTTATTTATTTTTTTACCTGAATTACAGAAAGTTGTAAGTCAAATCTGTTTCCAATCGAAGTGCTGCTTACAATAGTCCTCCTTGTTTTAGTTTGTGTGGCTTGAATGTAAAAATAGATGTGTAGGTCAAACATGAAGGTTGTCATTGATGAGCTGTCTTTTGTACCACGTCAGACAATAGTCAAAAGCCATTCTGTAGTGTCCCTCAGGCTATAATCCTGCAACGAGACAGAATACAATTGTGTGCATTCTGCTCCCCTGGTGGTGGCTGTCAGGGCATGTGTTTTGTCTATATCATGGTTTCTTTTCATGTTTAAGTGAAAACAGAAATGCTTAAAATATCCAAAGGAAGGGATAGTTGAGTGTTATGCAACTCAGCAAAAGGCTGACTAATACTTTATACTTACTAGTATGAACTCAGACACGAGGGCTTATAGTGGAGGCAGTTTTGAGTTTCTGCATGTTTAAATATAGTCATCAAAATGTCTTCAAACTAGATTTACATGCAATCTAGAAGTCTAAAAAACATTAAATTGTAGTGAGTTTAATTGTAGTGTTTTCATCTGCAAATCACCAAAACTACTCTGTTATCAGCTTTTCCAACAATAAACTTCAACCATGAAAAAATCATGAAAGCAAATGCCACAAGCTTCTGCTCCATGAAATCCTCATGCTCCATCTAAAACTTCAAAAATAGATGATTCCATTTTCCAATTTCATGTTTCAGATTTTTATTAAAGAATTTGCATTCCCAATTATACTGAACAAAATTATAAACGTAACACTTTTGTTTTTGCCCCCATTTTTCATGAGCTGAACTCAAAGATCTAAGAGTTTTTCTATGTACACAAAACTATTTCTCTGTGTCTCTAAATCTGTGTTAGTGAGCACTCCTTTGCCGAGATAATCCATCCACCTCACAGGTGTGGAATATCAAGATGCTGATTAGACAGCATTATTATTGCACAGGTGTGCCTTAGGCTGGCCACAATAAAAAGCCACTGTAAAATGTACAGTTTTACGGCATTCCTAGAACCCTTTTTTTCTCATGTTCCGACTGGACTAATTTGGGGATTTTTAAGTCCCTCTGGCCGCAGTTCCTGTAACTCTTTCAGCTCCTACTTCAGGGCAGGGTCTTTTCTCTTTTCCCTTTTCAGCATATGAACCTAGGTGAACGAGGGTCGGGTTTCCGGTACAGACAGACCAACAATGGGACAATTTTAACAATTTTCGCCATCTTATTCATCACTAATTTCACTTCTAACAATGTTTTAGGCGAGAAAATAACTGTTTAGATTTCAAATATAGGCAGTCTTGCGAAAATTGATGCCGAATTGACAATTTGCTTCAAAGTTTTCGGAGTTGAGAAGCTCCATGAAGTGAGGCGACAGCCAGCAGGCGCCTGCCCCGGCCTCTAGCTCGTCGCTTGGCCAGTCATGCTCAGACACCTCGCTGTAAGCTGGAGGTCTCTCAGACCGGTCTCGTAAATAAGAGGCTTTTATTTCGCCGTTGACAGTTCGTTTGTTTAAATATCGCAACACATGTCCATCATAAGATTAATTATTACAAATATGCTACATACATTAGATTTAGTATTTAGTTCATACTTTTTTTGGTGTATTTGTTTTCTGATTTTAACGCTATAAAGAACGTTGCCGTGCTTGCATCACCTTTACCTTACCCCTCCTACCAGTCCCTATGGCCACTTTGCCAGTGCAAATGCAATTGGAAAAAACAGTTTTGGGGGAGAGTAGTTAGTAGATCTGTTTAGAAGTGGACTTTTCCTATAACTACGTTCCTGTAACTACTTGGTCGGAAAGCGGCTTATGCTGGCAACGTTGGGATTCCATGGCTTGTCCTCATCCTCAAATCTCATGTAAAAGTAAAACATAATATTTGAAAATACTTACAATTAACCATAAGTCTAACATTTGTGTTGCTTGTCCAAAAAAGTAATTACGTATTTATATGGTAATTATAGAAAGATAGATAGATCAGATTCACGCAATAATAAAATACATTGAGTGAAACAAGTCTTGAAAACAAGATATACTTCTCTCACACTTGTCACTACTTTGTTGTTAATCCTATATATATGTCAAACTTAAGTAAAAGGGCAACTGTCCTAAGTATCATAAACTGAGATGTGACCACCCCCATGGAGCCCCCAGAACAATACCAACAGTGTGTTTAAAATGCCAACGCTTTACATCCAAAAGGCTCAGTGGTGCTGAGAAAGAGCATGGAAAAGAAAAGTAACAGGGAAAACATTGGAGTCAAGCCTGGAAAGGAGAGTATTTTGGATTGCAGTGGGAATGTCAGAGGAGGATTTTAGAACCTAGTAGGGATAAGTAACACTTGCCTCAGCAAGTGGTATTTATCACACTGATAAAACCCTTACTTTAGCCTGTCCTCATGTCGTAGCTGAATGACAAAATATTTTAGAGGTTTGGTGAAACCTATAGAGGGAAGAGGGGCTATGTGGGGCTTTGGGCGTATATTATGTGACTTCATAAGGAAAGTGTGTGTACTTGTGTCTGTTTCTTTCACTTCCTCTGCAAGTGTCAGGAGTCCAAGTTAATTATGTGTTTTACTATCTGTAATTACACGTATCAGGTTAAATCTGTAAAAGGCACAAACATAGCTGCTCATAACTGGTTCCACCGTTCACTCTGCATGCTGTATGATTCATACTCCAACAATGTTGTTGACTCATGTTTGAGAGATCCATTCATAAAAAAACAACCCTTATCCCATCTTTATGGTGGTAATGTCTGTCTACATTGATGTGTCTGCAGAGATAATGTGTCAAGGCTTTTTGTGCAGTGAATAAGGAGAGTGAGATTCATTATCTAGTTGGAATTGAGACAAAGTCAAGTAAGACTCAATACAGAGTCAACAGCATTTTTAAGTAACACTTGTTTAGTTAACTATGTCCAATTTAGCAGCCAAGCTCCCCCATGCAGGCTGTTGTGAGCCATCTTATTTTTAATCCACTCAGTCCTTGTTCCCCCATACAATCACACTCACTTTCTTGTCTGTGTGACAATGCAACATTGGCAAGACAACATACATTCAGAAACACATTCATTCTGCATACAGCTTGTTCAAATTATCTTTCTAGTACAATACAAGCTGTTGTAGCCGATGATTTCAAATCATGTTCCCAGATGGTTGACAAAGGTGTCCCACAAGGATCAATAATAGGTCCCTTGCTATTTACTTTAAACATAAATATTATTAACGCCCCAACTGAGTTCTCAATTTTTACGTTGACCTCACAATGTATGCCAACGGCTCCACTGAAAACCAGGCCTTCTCCAGATTACAGTCTGCTTTTCATAAAATCCAGACATCTGTCATTGATTAAAAGCTTGTTCTAAACACCAAAAAGGCTAAATGGATGCAATTCAAAGAGCACCGAACCGACTCCCATCCATGCCCTTTGTGTATCTGGGAATTTGGTTAGATAGCAGATTGTCCAACTAAACTCATGTTGAACAACTCTTTAAAAGGTAACAACACTCTGCTGCCATGGTGCCTATGAGGCTGTAGCACAGTAGCACATTGAGCTAAATGCTAATGTTAGAATGCTAGCAGGCTTACAATGTGAATGCTTACATGCAATACTATGTATAGTATAATATTTACTGTGTTCACCGTCTTAGTTTAGCTGTTAGTATGCATATATTTGCTAATTACCACTAAACATAAGTATAGGTAAGGCTGATGGGAATGCCTTTATATGTCGAGGTTGGTCATACACCAAAGTACTGCTGAAATTTAAAGGTTTGACCTGATGATGCTGCGTAGATAAGTCAGGGGATCGTCATAGTTATTAAAATCCATCCTTTGAAAACCATGAATATCTGTAACAAATGTTATGACAATACATCCACCAGTTAACAAGACATTAGTTTTGCCCAAAGTGGTCCGACCTACCAACCAACTAACCAACCAATAGAGTGACATTGCCATCCCTAGAGTCACACCACTATTATGGCTAAAACCCGAGAATGTCAAAAGTGGCACTAGGAAAAGTCATGGGTCAAAGTCAGTAGGTTTCATCCTTTGGAGTACATAAATGTATGTACAATATTCCATTGAAAGTCATTCAATAGTTGTTGGAATATTTCTGTATGGACCAAAGAGGTGGATTGACCAACCAACCGACACTGCCATCCCTTGAGCCACGCCGCTAGCATGACTAAAAAATGTAATTGAATTCTCAGAACCGTTCAAAACAAAACAGCATTACACAATCTACTTTACTATCTACACTGGGCTATGGAGATATAGTATATGCTCATGCTGGTGCCACTACCCTTAAACCACTGGATGGCATTTACAGTGCTATTCAATTCATTTGCTATTCAACAGCAATGGCACCAGATCACAGGATTTGCTTTCCCAATGGGATATTCAGAATAAATTAAGTCAGATTAACTTGCATTCATCCATATTAACTGAGATGTCCATGCTTTTACACCTGTGGTTGTAAATAACTTCCTTTGAGCTGTCCTTCAAGGCATTCACAAAGTGACTCATTAATCAAGTGAGCAGAAAGATTTATTAGTTTGTTGGTGTGCTTTTCCCCCTGGAAACCATGTGTTTTGGTCACTATCTGCTGCAGTGAAGACACAAATAAAAAGTAAAAGCATGTACAGTATGTTGCTATGGAGATGAAATGTTTCGACACTCAAACACAACAAGTGACGTGCCTCCCCCACATTCTACTATAGCTCAACCTCCACTAAAAACCAACCATGTGTCTCACTTCCTTCTCCACATTACTATTATGGACGTCAGCATATTTCACTTTGAAATAACAATCACAGAGGACTATGAGATTTATAAATGTATCCCTCTTGGGAACTGGTAGTTAATTGGTAGCTTTATTGGACCGTTGTATTCAATATGCCATTCCGCAAGAACAAACAGCAGATTAGCCTCAACAAGATGTAAGAGACAAGGATATGCCACTAACAGCTAGATATTTTTGTCTAACATTATACTGAAGACAGCCTTCAGCCAGCAGACTGTAAAGTGTGCAGCGTACTGTATTGGAGCCATGTGCAATCTCACTTTCACAGCATGTTTTCACATGATTTTAATCACTGTGTGATCTTGGAAGAGCTGGGTGGGTTTGTCATAGGTGGGCTGTATTAGTGGGTGAACAGAAATACAAATACAAAACTTTTTTTTTTCTCTTTTAGTGACTCACTGTATGAAAGTATATACATTTAATATATATACATACATTCATGTTCCAGCTTGGGTATTGCTTGCTTTGGCCTTTATACTGTATGTAGCTGGGTGTGTCTGTGTTTAAACTCACACAAAAGCGTATAATACACAAAGCCTGATTGCAGTGTTTAAGTTGGGCCTACTCTAATGTTTGACTGCTGAGTGAGGCCCTCCTTATGTTGGTATAATGTGTGGTAATTTGGTTTTGAGGACAAAATGGGCCCTCTTAAGGTGGGTGGCATGGGCGAGAACAGAAATACAAAACAATTTGGACCGTATCTTATCTTCCGTACTTTGTTTTGCGGTATTGAGTATTATGGTAGTGAGCAAGGTGATTTATATACAGTTTGAAGTACAGTAGACACCATTAGTGGGATGATTTGAAATACTACATGTTTAAAAAAAAATGGTTGCAAATAAAGGCAAATATGGGCAAACATAAAGCTTATTTTGAGGCTTTTAATATAACAGCTACCTTAGCTTTGCGTAACGACTGGAAGCAAAGGAAATCAGATAGCTTTTGCCTCTGTCCAGTTTTAAAAATTGCCAACCAGCACCTAAGCTCATTAATTATCAGAATACATCTTAATTGTTTAACCTGAACAAAAAACAAAGCTGCTTTCATTGTGCTGACAGGCTGATGGATCTAGCTTTGTATTTTGCATATAGACATGAGGAGTGTTACGCAAATACACGTATTTGCAATTCCTTTGAGAGTCAGTATGCAACATTTTCATATGATAGATGAATCACTCTGCAACAAAATCAAATAATATCAGTTTTCACAGAATTTTATTACCTTTTTCTTAAAGTGCTCATAGTATGCTTTTTGTCTTTTTCCCTGTCCTTTATTGTGTTTTATATCTTTTTGTTACGGTGGCCGACAGGGGCAGACGCCCTGCAACTTAAGAAAACACACGCAAATAGACAAAACACAAGCAAATTAAGAAAACAACTTAATTAATTTGACAACACATGTGCAGCATTCAGCAAACGCACTGCAAATACCACAACACAACCAAATACATAAACGCACTGCAAATACCAAACGATGCAAAAAGAAAAGCACACAAACCCAGAAAACAAATGCAACAAAAAAACGCTGCATCCAGATTACACAACGGAAGTTCTCCAGACCTCTAGAGGGAGCAGCTAGTGGAACAGCTGGATTTTCGACCGTTATTAACCGATATTAAATTCATATTATTATTATTATTATTATTATTAATAACATAATATATTATTAATATACAGTCTATGCTCCCGTCTCATGCCCTCCCGGCTGGTGCTTTCCCCGAGCTTTGGCTTTTCAAAATAAAAGCTTGCGTCTGGTCCGCTATGTGTTTGTACTTTGGTGTTTTGGATGTTTGTGAACTAAACAGTACAGCAATCATGCTAATGAATACAATAACTTTTTCAGCAGATGTCTTACTTACAACACGATGGAGTTAGCAAAGCAGTTTTGTGTTTATATGTGCAGGTGGGATTTATTCAGATTGATAAATCCCACGGTAAATTGGCTGGTTTACTAAACAGGGAGGGACTATAAATCCTGTCTGTTTTTTGTATTTCAAGAGCGAATTGCTCCACAATATGAATACAGATTGATCACTTATTTTGTTGGTAACCGTTGTTGTATAATCACAATATTACACTTGAGGAGGCCTACACTTCAGTAATTTCGGACCTCGAAATTAAACCCTCTCATGTGGCTTAAACAAACGTCAACGTTAAACGCTGATGCAGTTTTAAATGTTTTATTACTACGAGTTTACAGACGTCTCTGCTGATAGAGTATCAGCTGGGACCTGAGCCGAGACACACCCACCAAACGAGAGAAAACAGATCTCAAACATAGATTTAATATTTACAGTCTATGCAGTTTCTCTCTCTCTCTCTCTCTCTCTCTCTCTCTCTCTCTCTCTCTCTCTCCCTCCCTCCCTCCCCGTGAGGTCAAAAATCCAGCTGTTCCACTAGCTGCTCCCTCTAGAGGTCTGGAGAACTTCCGTTGCGTAATCTGGATGCAGCGGTTTTTTGTTGCATTTGTTTTCTGGGTTTGTGTGCTTTTCTTTTTGCATCGTTTCATATTTGCAGCACGTTTATCTATTTGGTTGTGTTGTGTGTATTTGCAGTGCGTTTATGTATTGGTTGTGTTGTGATATTTGCAGCGCGTTTGCTGAATGCTGCACATGTGTTGTCAAATTAATTAAGTTGTTTTCTTAATTTGCTTGTGTTTTGTCTATTTGCATGTGTTTTCTTAAGTTGCAGGGCGTCTGCCCCTGTCGGCCACCGTATTTTGTGCACATTATAGGTTTACAAAGTGAAAAAGCCCAAAGTCACCCCAAAGGGACTCACAAACTGCTCCAAACAGCTCTATTGTAGTCCAGCCTTTACTTCCATGACAAACGTGCGTCACTTTGTAACACATGTTATAATGCTTGCCTAGCTGCTAGCGTGGCACGCCCTCATACCCTGCTTGTTAATGCTACTCCCAACAAAGACGGAACAGAAGTGAGATGTCTCACTCTGTAGCTAAAACAGAGCGCTCAACACACAGGGTGAAAAGAGGAGCTGCAGCAATGTGCAGCACAACAAAAATATGGTGTTTTCTGAAAATTAAACCACATAAACCTATTCTGGTACAAGCTCTAAATACAATTATGAACCTGAAAATGAGCATAATATGTATTGTATAATGTGAAATTTCCATGTTTTCCAAAACATTTTGATTATAAAGCAGTTTGAGGTGATATATAAATACTGTGAACATATTGTTAAATCCACAAAGAAATGTACACAGCCCGTATTCAGAAACGAGACGTAATACGTCTCCATAACAGCAGGCAGTGCTAATCTGCATTGTCACCCAAAAAATGAAAACACACCGAACAGACTCGAGTCACTGACCTTGCCAGACTGTCCGACGGCCGATAATCGGGTTGGTGTGTCAGGGCCTTTAGATGCGAAAGGCCCAAAAAAGTTAACCAATCAGAGCATACTGGGCTTTTTCGGGAGGGGGTGCTTAAAGAGACAGGCGCTAAAATTGAACGTTTCAGACAGAGGGTTAATACAGCTATATTTAAACAGACGCTATGAGGAAATAATGTGTTTTTTGAACATTAAAGTTCTAGTAGAAACCCATTATACAGGTATGAACCTGAAAATGAACATGCTAGGTCCCCTTTAAACCTCCCCCCCCTCTTCTCCAAGGCCAGTACTGCAGTGAATGTGTGACAGCACAAATGATTTATGAACATGATTGCTCTGACATTCCTCAGAAGAAGGTCTTATACAGTAATGTCCTACTCTAGAGTATGTTGAGCCATTTAACACAGAGAAGTATGGAAGAGAATCTATTTGCAGTCTCTTAAATGTAAGAGTATTGGTGGCCAGAGGCATTCCTTCTTACAAATCCTCCTCACCAAGGGAGAGGATAACAGAGCTACGAGAAAAATGCTACAAAGGTCAAGTAAAGCTCCCAGTCTGTTCACCATAAAAGCACAAAGCTCCACTTTGGAAATGCAGTAAGGTGAAAGACAAAAGAGTAAGAGTTCTTTTTGGACATGTGCTCCAAAGTCAGCACCAGGATGCACCAAATCATTTCAGCTTTTAGCTTTTTAGCTGTTATAATATAATAATGGTAATGTTTGTTTACTGCAGTGTGAGGAATGTATCATGGTTGTGTGGCAAACTAATGCATGGTGAGAGTTTGGAAAATTGGGACCTTATGATTAGAGCTGAATTCCCTGTGGTTCTTTTGAAGCAGGTGATTGAATTTCACTTTGTGATACATTATATATGCCATCTAATGTAACAAAGGAGATCAGAGAATTAACATAAACAGAGGGGTAAAGGGGTGTCCGTTGGCCATTGTACTCCTAGGTGTGTCACTTTGGCATTGGTACAGTAAGATTAGTAACACTGATAGCCTGTGTTTTTTTTTTGTGGTTTTGAAACATAAGCTGGATCAAAACAGTCAGTATATGTCCTTTGTAGTGTTCACTGTGAGGTGTTTAAGCACTTTTAGCCTTTCTGATTCCTGTTTGGTCAAAGGCTTGGTTGTTCAAACATCACAATTCAGCCTGTATTTGCAAACGTTACCACTTTCCCAAGGATTAAAAAAAACTTGGATGTTTGCATCCCAAACACTACATTCATCCCCCAAAACATAACTTGAGATGTTATTATGCATTTAGGCTTTTAACACCTTCCAAAGTAAGCACAATTGTACATTGGCACCATGAGAGGAGAACAATAAAAGAGAAACAATGGTAGCCAAACAGCAGGCACTCCCGAAAAGGGAAATAAAGCTGACATGACTCACTCCCTCATGGCTACTCCTCTGCGAGGAAGAGAAAAAAAGAAGTGGCATAAAAAAAAATTAAATCTAAGCCTTAAATCTGGATCTGTACTTCCTGTGCTGACCACGAGTGACTCAGAAAGGGCTATTATACAGTATGTGTAGCGGATAGTGCACCAGAGTTTGCAGACTTTTGTGCTAGTCAAAGCCATGAAAATGAGCCCACAAGCAAAACAATCTCACGCAATAAAATATTGGTGAAAAAAAATCTGCTTAATGCACAAATAAACAAAGTTTATTGGCAGTTCCATCCACTTTGTATGTTATTTCTCTCTGTTCAAGAGCTGGGAACAGTGGGCAAAGAGTCCAAAGTAACACCAAAGAGGCTTTGTCCAAATCTTGGTTTACTGCAGAGAGAAAAACTGGTGGATTGCTGGGCCTTGATGAAAAGCAGGTATGATGGCAGAGGATTGGAATGCGCCAAAATGGGCAAATGGAGCAAATGGAGCAAAGGAAGACCAGGAACAGGAGTGTAATTCATCAGGGATGGAAGGGAGTGACTGTGGGAGTGTGGTGGCGTGCACATAGGAAAGGACAAAAGGGGTTAAGGATGGTAGCATGGCAACAGGATGGGAAGTGATAGGTGAGTTCGGAGGGCTGAGGAGGCAAACAAAAGTTCTGTCAAATAAACGATATTACGAAACGATGGTTTTCCCATCACTTTACATGCATTTTTGAAAGTGCATTTAAAGTAATGTTAATGTTAGCTTTGGAGCGAAACAAATTAAAGGAATAGTTTGATATTTGGTAAATACGCTCATTTCCAATCTTGGCATGTAACCATGTGTCAACACAGGAGTGGTTTCTGCTGCGTTTTTCAGACGCGCAATCCAAAGTCTATTTTTACACTTCAAATATATTACCTTCAATTTAACTAACAAACTGAAACTACAGTGATGTAACAACGAGTGCTGCCAACACGCAGGTGACCTTCATTCAATACTGTGCATGAACGCATCCTACAGACAGACAGACCGAGCACTGAAGCTACTGCTCTGCTAACGTGCTGCTCATGCTACACCTCTTTGTAGACACTGTGTTAGAAGAGAAGATACTCTCACGTCTATCTGTTATATGTCAAACTGTTGCCAAGAATTGTAAGAAGGGGGGAAAGAAGCTATCCATGGGTAAAAGGTAAATAAAAAAAATGTGCCTGCCAGTAGCTCCAAAGCGTGATTTATGGTCCTGCGGAGGCTCCACGCAGAGCTTTCGCCGTGGCCTACGTAAATGACCTGAAGTTTATACTTGTGCGTTGGTGTGTACCTCGATCTAATAGCAGGGCCGGCATTTGTGTGTGTGTGTGGTAGAGCGAGTGAGAGAGTGACGTGATTAGCTTCAGAGCGAGTAGCGACTCTAAAGGCGTAGTGAGAGAAACAAAGTGTCTCTCCTGTGCTTTCTGACCACGGTGGGAAATCTGTAGCAGGAAAAGTCAACTTGATTTCATGTTGTTTATGGAGAAGGAGAACCAGGAAATGAGTCGGGGGAAATACAACCCTACCAAGCCACGGCCGAGCGATGTGCATCACCACGATATGCACGTCAGGCTACGGCATAGGCTACGGCATAGGCTACGGCATAGGCTACGGCGTAGGTCAGGGTCTCCACCTACCTATGTACGTAGCCACGGCGTAGATTTTATGCAGAAGTATAAATCACTCTTAACGCTTACTCATTAGCATGCTTTGCCTTATTTATAAAAGCAAAGTGTACAAAGGACCAAAGTTTGGGATTTACTTTACTAATGTATCTACTTTTTTACCTTGTGACAGAGCCAGCCATCTGTTTCCACTGCTTTCAGTCTTTATGCTAAGCTAAGCTAACAGTCCTCTCGCTGTAGCATTATATTTATCGGTCAGACATCATCTAACTCTCAGCAAGAAAGGGAATAACCATATTTCCCAAAATGTCAAACTATTCCTTTAACCCTTTTAAGTCTAAGGGCATTTTCTCGACTTTTACATAGCTTCTCAAATTCACATTTTAAAGACAAGAGGTTCTGAGCATGACAGCAGCAATGAATCACAGGCAATAGGGGGTGCTGCAGTGCGAAATGAAGAGAAGAAAGAAAACGGCAAGGCAACAGAGAGAGAGAGAGAGAGAGAGAGAGAGAGAGAGAGAGAGAGAGAGAGAGAGAGAGAGAGAGCCCTCACAATCTCACAAATGGTCTCTTGCAAAGAATAAGGTTGGGAATATAAGAAGGGATTATGGGATAAGCAGGGGGGAGTGGAATGAAGTGAAAGTGCAATAAAAAAAAAAAGCGAGTCAGAGCCAAACAAGAGCTTCAGTGTGGAGTGAGAGCCAGATTTATGGGTTTGAGGGAAGAATTTGAGGTGTCCAATTCCTCACTTGTCCACAACCCATAATCCTGCTCCCAAAAGCTGGCTGAAAAGGAGGTATTTTAACTTAGCAGACTTCATGTTGTTCATGTCATGCTATATGATCTTTCATCTTTAGGGTCAAATAAGCCACAGGTGACTATAAATAATGCAAAGGATAAATTGGAAATGTGGATGTTGAATCTTTTTGGATGCATGTGATTGCTGGTAAAGGTTTGTGTTGAAAAAGTCCTAGGATGCCCTGTGAAATCAGGCGTTGCTTTAAGATATTTAAAATAAAGATGTGTGCGTCATAAACAAGTTATAGCTATTTTCTTACCGTTTTAACCAAATTTTAACCATTAAAACATTAAAATACTGGTCTATTCTGCATACCTTTCTTATTTTGTATTTTGTGTTATGTTATCATTTATTGCATAACTGCTTGCTTACTTCTAGTGAACTTACACACCCGGTTCAATAATTGGGTCAGACATTTGGAGTGAATTAGAGGTGACCTGACCCACAAGGAGAGGCCCTATCAGGGAGTGGCCTCTGTGCGTTGTGTGTGAACACAGTGTCTTGGGATGGGGGGGCGGCATTTAGAAGGGAAACCTGCTTTACTGTAACAATGGGTAGCCCATTTGTTAGAACAGGCAAAGTCTGTCTTTGAAGTCTGTCCCATTCTTCAACTTCTTCACTTTTTGTGGCACCCGAAACTACGATCACACATGCAAACTCACACTCAAGCATGCATGCACATATGGCCGCATGCAGACACAAACACATATAACAATAGGCGTGTGACCAAACTAGTCCAACGCAGATAAGTTGTTTGATCATTCAACTCCTCAGACATGTCTAATTGTGTGCACGCATATATACATCCTCTCACACAAGTTTAAATGGAACACATCCACACACAAGTGATTATGCTGTGGCAATGGATGTGATAATAGATGTCATTGGAGTTAGAATTTTCGACCAACAGGTTGAACCACCTGCCTGAATTGGGTCAACATTGGATTGTGTGTGTGTGTGTGTGTGTGTGTGTGTGTGTGTGTGTGTGTGTGTGTGACAAGTTGAGCGTACATATTTGCTCTCTCCACAGGATTCAAATGTGTTGATGCTATGTTAATCTGTTCAGCGATGTGAGGGAAGGGGAGTGGAATTTTGTTTGGGGTTTTTTTTGGAGTCAACATCACCACATGCAGTTAGGGTTTTAGGAAAAACACAATGCTAAAATGTTTAATTTAACAGCTTGAGAGGCCTCTTGTCGTTGTGTAATGAAATTATTGTAATAGTTAGGGACTTTGTATTCATTTTCAAAAGATCAAAGGGATCCTGATTAGCAGCTGATTTGCCTTCAGCCAAATTTGCATGAATTCAATTTTATTTGAATTACATAAATAATCATACATCCTATAAGAATAACAAGGCCACTGCAGTGATAGTTAAAAAATGGATGAACACTGTGTGTTTTGTGTGTGTGTGTGTGTGTGTGTGTGTGTGTGTGTGTGTGTGTGTGTGTGTGTGTGTGTGTGTGTGTGTGTGTGTGTGTGTGTTTGCATGCCTGTGTGCATGCATGGAAACTTCCGTGTGAGAGTGTACTGTGTGTAAACTATCACATGACTGCTGCTGATACTTCAACACCTTTTGTGGTCCCTCTATTGACAGTCAATTATTGATACGGGGCTACACCTGGTCGATGTGTTCACACCCCTTAAAACCAGTCATACACACACATAAAAGAGCCTTTTACAACTTTGCATTTCAACCTTATCTGAAAACATTATGAGGGGTTGTTAAGATGAATAACACACCCTGGTTAAAGAACCTGAGTGGTGCAACAGTGTTCAGCAAAACAACAACCTGTAGTGTTTTCTCCGTCGTCAGTGTTATTACTACTATTATTTGGAAAGATTGTGTGCATTGCCATGCTCCTCCAACCATCCCTTCAGAGAAGAGAAGAAACACGCTTCAAGGTCCATTAAATTTTCTGCACCTTTTAAAGACGATGAAAGGAGCTGATGTTATTTCAACATAACTCCTCCGCCGACTCCACCTACTTATGCGATCTCTATCTAACAGTATATTCTTTCGGCTCCAGCCTCTTTTTTTCCACATTGTCCCCAGCTGCTCCAACAAAACTACAGTAATTAGCTGCAGACAGCCATGTGAAACCAAGCGGCCAAGAGTCGCTTCAATCCACTTGCACATGCAGTTTGGGAAGGAAAAACGTAAACCAGGTAGACAGGTTTAACAACAGGGGTTGAGACATCAGGGTGAATAGCTGGGAATTAGAGTGGGGGGTGGGAGGAAAGGTCCTGCTGATAATTACGCACAAAGAGAGCTGTTACATTCTCTGGACAAAGGGAAGACAACATAAAATGCAGAGAAAGTAATGCAAAGGGACACAATCTAATAGCTTAATGCAGAGAAAGGGGAAGGTAACAGAGTGGGCTGCAGCAGAGCAGCGGAGGGGTGCAGTCTGCAGACCTGTTATTTCCTACCCTGTCAGTATGCTGTGTTGAGATAACAGTTGGACACTTTTTTTTTACCAGCATGTGGGAATGCACAGTTTATTTTCTCTATAAGGCATTGTGTTGGAAACCAGTCACAACACCTTTAATGTTGCTGGCTCCCCTGCCGCTGATAAGAACACTGATTCCGAGAACACACACACCCACTCCCACGCTTGCGTATTCCCAGACGTCCTTTCCACCCTCCTCTGGATGTCTCTCTCTCTCTCTCTCTCTCTCTCTCTCTCTCAATCTCTCTCCCTCCCTCACACACACATATACACAGAGATTAAATCGCCCCAAAACTAACCCAAATCAGATAAGCAACATTACACAATTAAGGAATGCAACTGGTCAAACCTACACTGAGAGGAGGAGTGCAAAGGTGTGGAAAGATTAAAGTCTGGTGGCTAATCATTTCCCTTACGTGATACCTGTGCACCAAACACCTTCACTATACTGCCCCCTTCTGCTCTAGCTGCTCTTTTAAATTGGGAGCCACTGAAAAGTTATTTTTATATAGCACAGTTGCATTCTAAATAAAAATGTAGGAATGATTTCTCTCAGATTTGAGTAGAAATTGCTGTTCATGCAATCCTTATTTCCTGTTATGGCGATGCCTAGCTGTCTGTTCAGCACAGTGGCAAAAGAAAATGCAGCCATTGTGTGGCCCGGCTGCATGTGTTTGCATGTAATCTGACACCGTTACGTAATGCCTTGCTTGGGAGATTTGTGCATCGGAGGAAACAGATCCTGGGGATGTTGAGTCTATCAACAAAATAATAGGCTGGATGTTTGCAGCATTAATAAGCAACGTTTCCTATTTTGAAGGGAAGTTGAAGGTTTATCCATTTTGGTCAATGAGTCAGCTGCTATACGTATCGTTGCCATGGAGACTGGTGCGTCCCTATGGCATCCATGACTAAGTATGAAAATCCAGCTGCTGCTCACTCTGACTGAAGGTCTCTCTTTTTGGTATTGAGTAAACCATCGGTCAATAATTGACCGACAATGGGTGTGTGTTGTCTCTGTTGAGTGCCGACAAAGCAAACAAATGTCCGTCATATGACATCATTTCAGGGAAACCAACCTATTTTTAGTTTGTACATCATTGTTGAAATACTTATTCACAAAAAAACAGCAGCGCAAACAAAAATCACTGGATCAACACTGACCCAGTTGGGTTAGTATTATAGCACCAATGCAATACTGGGTTAAGTCTTTCTTGAAAAGTATGACAAGAGGTTGTTTTGACCCAGTATTAGTTCTTTTTTATATTACTCTTTGGTGATTTACCCAAACTAAATCATGGTATGGCTTAAACTGTTGAATAATTAGTGTTGTTTTCGTCAACGAAAATTGTAACTAAATATCGTCATCAACGAACCTTTATCACGTGATGAAAACGAGACGAGATGCAACGTAAATGCTGGTCATGTGATAATGCAATATTGTTGACGAATAAAAACGAGACTAAATGTGGTTTAAAAAATAAAAACTATGCTAAAATGTCTCTTCATTTTCTTTGACCAAAACGAGACGAGACGAAATGTTATAATGTTATTTCGTCTCGTTTAGTCACGTTATTATTATTATTATTATTTTGCAGAATTTCTGTTCCCTGTGTCTCACTTCAGGGGCTGTATCAGGTCGCACTTGGGTCGCACTGCGCAGACGCAGGCGACGTTACTTCCTCAAGCCCTGTCACGGCATTATTTAATTTAGAAGATGCAGCGTTGAGTTAGAGAGTGAGACGAACGTAAACGACAACAAACTAAATGAAGTCTGACACAGAGAAAGGGACTGTGGCCGGCCAACCAGAGTTCGTCTTTGGGAGAAAAAGAATAAATGGCATTTGGAAAAACTTTCATTACATAGAAGTGGAAAAGAAAACGGAATGTGTTGTGGAAAAAGATGGGGAGAAATGCGGCCACAAAATCACAGGAAAAAACACCACGAACCTTAAGAGACATCTCAAGCCATAATGAAATTGAGGTAAGTCAAGACCTTAACGTAACGTTACTTTCTATTTTAGAAAGCTAATGTCAACTCATGAGGCTGTGGTTAATGTGTCTCATTTTAACGTTAGCTTTAGACGTTAGCCACTGGAGCTGAAAACGACTGAGACAAACGTGTGTGTATGTGTGTGTGTGTGTGTGTGTGTGTGTGTGTGTGTGTGTGTGTGTGTGTGTGTGTGTGTGTGTGTATTTGTTTGTGTGAGAGTGTGTGTGGGTAGTAGTTCCTACCTGACTGACTGACTCAATGTGTACTAAGCATCCCTTGTTGGCCAACATTTTGGTTTTGTCTATACTACTAGGTACTTATACTATATAGACTGGATTAAATAGAATTGCATTACTAAAAAGAGACTAAATGTTTTCAGTTTTCGTTGACTAAAACTAGACTAAAATAGTCATGGATAATTCTGACTAAAATAAGACTAAAATGCTCAGACTTTTAGTCGACTGAAACTTGACTAGACTAAAAAGAGTATGAATGTGACTAAAACTAATAAAAACTAAAATGACAGCTTGACACAAAGACTAGACTAAAACTACAATTAAAACAGGCTGCCAAAAACAACACTAGTTATAATACACCCTAGCTCTTTTTAAAGTTGCATGTTATTTGTTACTGGATAAAATGTGTAACAGTAGACAGATTTCCATCCAAATGTAGCTCAAATCTTTAATTAAATTTCCAGAAAATTGGTCAAAGAAAATGTAAATGATACTTGGAGTTTTCCAAACTATCTGCGTTTCCACTCAGGTTTGTTTATGGACAAATTGAAAATGCAAATACAGGTGGATGGAAACACATTCATTTTTAAGATAAACTTCAGCTTAATACTGGGTTTTGCTACATGATGTTTAGTATATAAAACAGTTCCAATTCAATTTAAATAGCTTATGCCAATATGAATTGAAAAGTGTTTTATCACACCAGATGCCTGCAGTGGGCAAAAAACATAATTAAGGACTGTTCCCACCGAGGCCACAACCTCTTCACTCTGCTGCCATCTGGAAGGCGTTACAGGCGTATCTTTCCAGGGTCGCACTTCCAGACTTTTGAAGTTTTTATCCAAGTGCCATAAAACACCTAAACTCATGACCCATATGGACTGCACTGCACTTTATGGACTATGTCTTCTTTTAGCTACTTATCAATTCTTATAATGTATTTACTTATTCATTTATTTATTACTGTGTTCATATTGCTTAGGTCTCTTTTTTATTATGTCTTAATTCATGTTTTACTATGTTGTCTTGTCGTACTATGTGTCGCCACCAGGGGAAGTGCAATTGAATTTCGTTGTTATGTGCAATGACAATAAAGGCATTCTAATTCTAACTTTGAACTTATACCAGACAGGTACGTCATTACTGTATGTTTCATTAATTCTTCGTTATCACTTGGTGATCATTTTAAAAGCCTATGTTTGGGGCCTGCGCACTGCTTGCATCCTAACAATCAGGAATTCCCCCTACTGAACTTAAACCTAGAATTTAATGACTAATCTTCCTTCCTCCACAGTTCTGCTGATAGTATTGTGTTACTGGTCAGAAAGCTGTCCTTGTGGAGACACGTTCTTATCAGTCCCGTTGTTATGTTTATGTGCAAACAGCACATTCCTGTGGGGGAGATGGGCGTGTAGAGCAGGATCCGAGCACAGCTCTGCAGCTGGAAGGTCAGGAGGAGAGAGGGGGAGGGAAAGAAAGAGAGAAAGAAGAGAGAAAAATAAATCATAAAGAGCGAGGAAATGATTAGAGGCCTCACACGAGATCTGGTTTGGGATGAAGGGGAAGGAAGAGACTGAGTAACAGACAGAAGGTTTAGAGATAGATGCCCATGGGAAGAAAAAGGGAACCAAGACAGAATACAAGAGCACATTTTAATCTGTTGTTATAGCGTGATGGGACAGAGGTAAGCAAATGAGACCAAAGGTGGGTAAGAGGGCCAAAATAACAACCAGCAGATGAAAGAGGACACAAAAAAGAAGGCAGGGTTGGTACATAAAAATATATATATATATATATATACAAAACAATATATATTCAACAGTACAACTGAACAAAAGAGAGTTTTAAGCATGGGGGAAGTGAGACAGTTACAGGAGGGAAAGGGAGGAGGGAGGCCCGAGTCTGGTAACTTCTGCATTCTTCCACGCAGTCTCTGGTCATCATCTACCACTCTCAGATAAAAAGGTCAAGAGAAAAGACAAACTCACATAAACTACACACCCACAAGTTACACATGCAATTAGTAAGAAGACACACAAGAACACATGCACGCAAACAAATAAAAATGAAGTTTGGGCCCTCAGACCTTCTTCAACAATCAGATTGTTGATTTTGAAAAAGGCCTGAGGGCCGAAACCTCATCCAAATAAAATAGAAAAATGCAAATGAAGCCAGGGTGTGCGACACTTTTTTCTTACTTTCAAGTCTACTTCCAGTGGTCAGCATCTTCCTACAACCATTCACCTGGTGTGCGTTACCTTTCTATACTACTGTCGCAAAGCACACATTAACACTCACAAGCACCCAGCCAAATAGAGACATGTTTTTATTGTATGCAAATCCAAGTACGCACACAAATATTCACATTGTACTGAATGTACACACTGAACAAGAGACTGTCAAGAGTATGTGGGTCATGAACTCGAGGCAAACAGAAAATTTAAGAATTATTAAGGTAATTTAAATTAAAATTAAAATACATTTTTGATAAGTATAAGTATCTACTTAGTATTTGTTACCAGCCTTCCATCTTACACACACGTGTGTTAGTTTGTGTGTGTGTGTGTGTGTGTGTGTGTGCTTGTTTAACTATATGCGTGGGGTCCAAAAACCAGGAGTCCAGTATACTTGTGGGGTCCCGACAGCTTTGTGGGGGCCAAAATGTTGGACCCCACAAGTTTAAAGGGCTGTTTGAGGGGTAAGACTTGGTTGTAGGATTAGGGTTAGAATTAGGTTATGGTTAGGGTGAGGGTAAGTGTTAAGGTTAGGCATTTAGTTGTGATGGTTAAGGTTAGGATAAGGGGCTAGGGAATGCATTATGTCACGGGTCCCCACAAAGATAGTGCCACAAACCTGTGTGTGTGTGTGTGTGTGTGTGTGTGTGTGTGTGTGTGTGTATATGTGTGCGCATATATATATTATTTCAGTCTGTCTGTCTGTAGACAGATTTTGTCACTGCGATAGCGTCACCCCGCAATGTGCATTCAAGAAACTTTACAAGTGCAGATGAGATCAAAATAAAGGCCAAGTTTGAAGATGAGGTCCAAACAAGGATGCCATGAGTAGGGGGGTAGGAAGTGAGGAAAGGGACCCTTGCTTTATGATGTTTCCACTGAGTCTTTTGAAAAATGTGCAGAATAGCTTCATAGGTTATTCCCTTACACAAAAAGTGACAGAAATGTAAGGTTCAGTTCAACTTTAAAGAATATTATGATTAAAACATTGTCTATCATTCCACATTGAATATTCAGGATTCAATGATACACATTTTATTGAGCCACAAAGCGTTTCCATAACTCTGGTGCCAGCAGGGAGGGGTGACCCAGGTCAGTGAATGGCCTACTGGCTGACTTCTTGACATGCAAACATATGGCTGCCAGACAGACAAATTCCTCTAGGACCAGACATCAGCACCACCCGAGGAGCACTGAGGTGGCTGCAGTTTGTCATTTTGCATTTTCATACTCACATGCTGCAGCTAGTGAACATATGCAATATTTTTCAGCTCCCCCACTTCCTCTCTTTCACTCCCGCTGCTCCCTCTTTTCCTCACACCGTCTATCTATGTGAGTAAGCATGTGGACGTGCACTGTAAAGTGTCCACCTGCAAATTATAGAAGTTACACAAGAAGGCCACAGCAAGATCGTGATCAAGAAGAGAGCGATACTTTTCCCGCCATTTGGCATGAATTAAAACCATATGCGGCCACAGTGGCGTGGCATGGAAAAAAAGGATGGAAAGACTGACTGAAAAGGAGTGGAAAGTTGTAGGAAGATGGTATGGTTTCATATGGTCGTCTAAAGAGGAGGAGCAGGGGATGTAGAGGGGTTCCTTGGTATGGGGATTCCCCTTTTTCGAGGGATTTCCCTGAAGTGGCCTCCCTCACTGCAAGTTCCATTTACTATACAATCAAGAAACGGAGGCGGCTAGTAATTACGTGGGAGGAATGAGTCAGCCACTGTACCTGAAATAGACACAGCTGGCAAACAGATGGAACAGACTATAATAATATCAAACTAAAGGCTGGGTTTCCGCTTCAAAGTATATAATAGATAGAATCAATCTATTTGTCATCAATGAGCTTTTTTGACTTTGTCTATACAGAGTAGTTTCATTGGTAATAATGTCAGACATTAACTTCGAACAGTAATATTTTGATGTATTTCTTTACAGATAAATGCTAAAACGTAGTGTATCAGTACAGCAAAGAAGAGAAGATGTAAAAAGTCAGCCAACTGACTTAGTATTGTCAGACAGCAATATCTATAATACAGCAATATCTACTTAAAGTTTGCTAACATCAGTCGCCATAAGCTACTGACCCCTGAGTGTATTGCATTAAGCGCAGTTGTGTTTTGTTGCTTATAAATTTTGATTTGAAAAAAAGGAAGAATATGTTACTTATTGTTACAAATGTTACATAATCTGACTTTAAACTATTGTTTAGGGTTAGGGTTATGCTAACCCTATCATGTGTAGGATAATTCCAGGTTGTCTAGGACGGATAAAAAAAAACATGTATTTGGCTTCACATTAACAGTAATACTTGATTCTCTCCACATCTCAATCAATGGCCGATTCTTCTAACAGTCACACTTGGCCAGTATTAACATTCTTTGAGACCAGACAGTGGTCATTCTTTCACTCCCCCTTCTTTTCATTCTTTTTATCCTTGACTAAGACTGAGACCGCTTTGGAAAACTTTTTTTTCACACTTTGCCTGTCCACTCAAATGAACCCATTGTGTCTGAAAACATCCAGCACAGTAGTTCATACACAGAGGGGAGCAGGGAACCGCTCTGAACAACTGGACCCTGGCTACTGCAGTGTGTTCTTGCACATGCTTGTGAAATGTGGTGTGTCAACTCCACCAGGAATTTGCCAAGAAGCGTCTACACAAGCCCACCATGCATGCCCAGTGGGGTTGTAAAAACTAACGGTATAACGGTCTGAGCATAGCAATTTCCCAAAATTAACTTTGTTTCTCGTCGCCATGGTAACATGGTAAGAACCCAGTTTGGAACTTTCTCCTCCTGGCAGCGCTCTGCGTCACAGGGAGGGATTCTGGGAGCAATTACTGAGCGGGAATGTGGGTAGCGATGGGGAGGAGGAGGAGACACAGCGGCTAAGAATGTCTGAGTGTGTGAAAGAAAGAAACTAAGGGAATGAAAAGGAAAGTGATTTAGACAGTGTCTGTATTCACTACTGTGTGTGTGCATGTAAGAAAGAAAGCAGGAGGTCAGTCTCTTTGAGCCTCCAGAGTTTTATTTCAGAAAATGAAAATGAGGTTCAATGTATCAGATGCTGGCCTTGCCCTGTTTTGAAACTGCTACTCCCATCCACAGCTCCGTGAATGCTCATATAATGATCATCTATGCTGAACTGACCTCCACCCTAAAGCACTTTCTCAGAATTGACACACCCGCCTGAGCTTTTCCTGCAGCATCCCTTACAAGTCCTTTCACCTTGGAGTCAGTGATCTCACACACAAGAAAAACATAAAGTTCCTATTGAAAGCTCTTCCTCCCTTACAGTTACATACATTAACATTCCCCCTCCCTCCACATGATCCAGTCTTTCTCTGTATTTCCAGCTCCTCAACACACTCCCATCCTTGACATCTTAATCACTCCATCCGGTATCTGCCTGATACCGGGTGTCTGTCTTATCTGAACTCATCCGACCTTCAAAATACACGGCACACTGTTGATTCATTAGTAATACATCATGTTGTATGTCCAGTCCACCCTGCTGACTTATATTTACAATAATTTCTCACCTTTGTGGAAGGTTTTATTTTGAAAATGTTATTTTATTTTGAGAAATTTAACAAGACACACACACAAATATGCACAAACAGCTTTCTTCAAAGGCAAAGATGTCATATCAAATAGAAATCCTCTTTATTACAACTGTTCTTCTATGTACTGCTTATTTGCGAGAAGCATAATGCCCCCATTTTTATCAACATAACATACGGAAATGTTTTGAATGAACGCATCTGCAAAATGTTCATTACAACATATTTTAATTTGTTTTCCTGCAATAACTGCTTGCCACAATTTACAGCACTTGATTGAGGTTAACGGGGCTGTACTTGACATTCAGAACAATAATATAGCAGCAAACAAGTATTTGCTATGCAAAGATATAGTGGAGTAATGGAGTCCTAAGCAGAAAAATGAAGTCACACTCCCTCTGTAATCTGAGCTTCTCTGTGTTCTTTGTTTTGATAACCGGTCGGGCCGCGTAGGTACATGCTAAGCGGTATCGTAGCTTCCTGGCCCCAGCAAGTTTGAAGAAGGAAACATGGAGGACCACACGTATTCAAAATCCAAATTTCAGGAACAGGAGTCTTCTTCTTCGCCCAGAAAAAGGATATTGAAAAGAGCAAGAGACCGGCTTTTTGAAGCGTGAAGGCTACCGTAGCTGTAATACGTACTTTGAACTGCGTGGTGCGAGAGAGTTGATTGCGATATTTGATCTCAACGCTAGATGGGAGAAATTCCCACACATTGGACCTTTAAACCTGCGTTCTCTAATTTCCAGCACGGGGCGACTCATTGAAGTGTATAGGAAAATGACCATACTATTCACTTGATTTACCTCAGTAAAAACAATTTAATTGTTTATGGTCTCAATCACTAGTATGTCTTTTTCAATACAGCATGATGTACATTTTGTAAATTATGGTCCCATTTATTTTAAAATAGACGATAAAGAGGGGGACACTTTAGGGCGTGGCTACACGCCAACCTCTCAATCATAGAGGCTTAGCAATGTGCATCCATGGCACTGTGTACATTTAAATAGCCGCAGACTTGTTTTTGTTTTGTACTTAGCGGACTGGAAAATAATACAAAAAGGATTTGGCACAGTTGGTTGGTAGTAATTTCTAGGAGACAAAAGTCTGTACCACATCTACAGGATGTCTGATAGTTCAGGTTTGCATTTTGGTAACCTCAGTGGTGTGAGTTGGAGTCTGCACCCGGCATCAATTGTAGCTGACAAACTGCCCTGACTCTCAGACCAAAGTTATGCATCAATTGTAACATTCATGTATGATTATAATCTCTCCTTATATTACACAAGTCTGGCTTTTGTTTGCCTTTTGATCAATAAAGAGCTTCATTCTTGTGTTTCTGTGAGATCTCAGATAAGATCTCAGTTGCAGAAAACAAAAAAAAGTGTATATATATATATATATCCTCTTCAGTCAGCCAAAAAACACAAGGGATACATTTTCATAACACTCTTCCTGGTAGAGTATCCCTTTATAAGCCAAGTCTTCATTCAGAGTCATAACCTTCAGTTTTGAATATAGCTTCAATTTTTCACCTTTTCAGATGTTAAAAGTTGTACATTGAATACTAATGTTTATCTTATACATTTTATTTATTTATTTAATTTATTAGGACATTCAACTCAAATGTTAGCAACACAACCTTGTTACACATATGACACCCTATTTGCACATTTCATTTGTTATTTTTTCCAGTGCTCCACCCTGAAGACCACAGACCCAATCTCTGATCTCACTCCACCCAGGCCACGGGCCTCTGGCCTCACCTTCCGTCTGTGCAGCTGTCCACTCCTCCCGTCCAGTAAACTTAGAGCCTTTTAGCAATGACGACATGCAGACTTAACCTGTGGCCATGGTTATCATCAGAAACGTTTGAATGGGGGAGCAAGATTGGGGCACAGTTTTAAAGAAGGGGGTCACATTTCTACAAGGCAAATGTTAAGACTCATATTTTCTCAAAAGTCCTTGTTCTCTGCAATAAAAACAACTGTACACTATTGATAGTAACATTCAGTTTTGTAGTACTCGAAACCGGTCTTGGTCTAAAGACCGGTCTCAAGACCACTTTGTTAAGGTCTCGGTCGCGTCTCGGATTCGACCACATTTCAGCCAAATCGTCGGTAATAACATTTTATTTATTACATTGTATTTGTTATATATTTTTAAAGAGTTTATTTGCAAAACAACATCTAAAAGAAAACACAGACACGACACAGCTGGGACCACCTAAAATTAAATTTTTTATCTTTCACTCCAAGTTTCTCATTTGGGATAATAAAGTGACTGAACTGAACTGAACTGAACTGAATATTAATCGGCACCTACAAAGGAAGCATAAAGAAAAGGTAAGGTAAGTGTAAATGACGCTGGTGAAGCTAGCTAGCTAAAGTTATCAATCTGCCCCTGTACCAAAACTTCAGAAATCTCTTCACCCCTCACCCAAAGTGATTTAGCGAATATTAGCTGTAAGTAGTAGCTAGCTGTGTATATACTGTATGTTTCAGTTGTTTGGTCTTGGTCTTGGGCTTGATTTGGTCTCAACCCTCAACGTCTTGGTCTTGTCTCGGTCTCGATACACTCTGGTCTTGGTAATGACTTGGTCTCGGTTTAGGTGGTCTTGACTACAACACTGGTAACGCTGTTTATTTAGTGTGATAAATGAATGCCAAAGAAACGACTGACTACCCCTCTGGCCCTACCCCTACCTGTGGCACCAATGTGCTAATTTGGGTTTCCTGTCATACTTTACTCATATCACTTCACGAAAACATGTCTGTCTCTTTCATTTGCAGCCTCTTCAAACATAAATCTAACCACATACTTGATTTAAACCCTCTTAAATGTTCTTCTGCCTCGTCTTGGCCACCTGCAGCCTTATATCCACCTCCTGCAGACCTGATCAATTACATGTCTGGTTTCCTGGAGTGGAACATTCCTTTAATCATGAGCACCCACAGTGCACATTGTTTTGGTTTTACAGGTACAGCAGAAAAACACCCTCTGGCATTACAGTACATCTGTGCTTGTCATTGTCTCACACACAGGAACACAAACAATTCCCCTTATCAGATTGTCTCATATCAGACCCATGATTCAGCAGTGTCTGCTGCACTGGGCCACTGCACCTGGAAGGAATGTTCCACACACCTGTAAATTGTCTGCACACAAGTGTTTTCCATCTGTGCGCCCCCAGTGAGTCATTATGAGCTCCTTTATGATGTTACATTCTCACAATGCCATTGTGAGCTGAATGGACAGTGCTGCATATTCTCACGTTTAGCCAGAGATGTCACATAGATACAATGCTGATGATACTATCTTTATACTGAGAATAAGTGAGTGACTAAGTTGTGACTGAAGGCCCTTGTGTCAGTAGAAGATTCAATGGGAGTTTCACTAAAATCATCTATAGTGGTTTGTCCTCCCACATAATGAGTAATAAATAGCCAAGGGGGTTGGTCAATATCTGACCCGAGGTCAGCTACTTTGACATTCCCTTGGCCAGGCCCGTAAATAAGACTTCTCAGTGGTCGTCCTCTGCTCCTGCCGAGGCGGCTCTGATTTAGCACTTTCTGTGGGTGTTCTGACCTCAGAGGTCAGAACAGATCAAGGATGGTCCGGCTGAAACAAGAACTCTACAGTCTCGATGAACAGCTCGAGCCAGCCAAATTAAGTTCTTTATTCCAGTAAAGAAGAGTTTCGACATATAATCAGATGACCATGGGTCAAACTCATGTGTGCATGAATTCAGCATTAACAACAAACACAACCCTTGTAACCAAACAGAGTACTGTCCAAACATAATTTAAGGACTTCTCAGGTGGCTTTCACACTGACAGCATAAATACCATATATGTAGATGAACTCATTTGACCCTTTAACCCGCCCACATATCGAGTAAAAGTGAGAGTATTGCCGGGCAGAACATGTTTTCTAATGCAGGTGCGACTGTCTTGTGACTTCCCAGACTCAGCGTCCATCCCGGTCAATGGCATTAAGGTTGATAATGGTTTGTGGAGTCGAGTAAACAGAGGCTGAGCATGGCCCCTCCCATGCCCAGCACTACACACACAGACTGGCATGTATATTGAGGTTTTTTATCTGGAAATCCCTGTGTCAAAATCATGCCCTCAATTATAACTTTTTTTTGTAAATATTTAAAACTCATTGTTTCAGTATTTTCTGATTTTATTCAAAAAATACCCTAATTTTTCAGTTTGAACTGATTTTCACACAGCTTATATCTTCCCACAAACCTAAAAAAAGTGTTTGTTTTTTCTATTGCAAGTTGTGTTATCTGCTGTTTATCACACTTTGCAGAAAATGAAGCCATCCATAGTTTGGTAATAGGTTCCCGTACAAACTGTGATCTGCCCCTTGAAGGAACTGAGATTAAAGTTTATCTGGGAAGGGAATCATTCATGGTGGATGAAGACTATCCGGGTAATGACAGACATAAATTCTTGATATTGGGCCAGAACCTTTAACCGTAGGTGGCGTTGCTGCCTGCCAAAACTTGTGACAAAAGGCAGTTTCACATCAAACATTTGTTAGTAGGGTGTTGGCAAAAAATGGCATTTATCGTTTAACCCAATATTTTAAAATCTTTACAGAAATATGGAGTTTAAACTAATAGGAACCCCACCAAGAGTCAGTCAATAATAAATAAAAACAATAAAAGTTGTTTTGTCAGTTGAGTGATGTGATGGTAGTTACACTTGTAACCACTAATATAATGCAATGGAAATTCAAGTAAGTGGGTTATGAAATACACTGTACATCTTACACCACATTTGTCATAACATGGGTGGGGTTCCCAACAGTGTGACGATGTTGGTTTTACGTGGAATTAATGCTTTATTGACATTTGACATCCTGCCAAAAGGAAAAACATTACTGTATTTCACACACCTGGATTAAACATGTGCATGATGTTAGTAGTGGAAGGACAGCACATTGAACAAATTACATTTTGGGAAATAGACTTTGTCTGTATTTTTCTGAGAGTGAGATGAGAATATAGACACAAATCTCATATCTGTGTGTGTGTGTGTGTGTGTGTGTGTGTGTGTGTGTGTGTGTGTGTGGTGGTGGTGGGGCAAAATAAGCAAGCCTGACTTCATGGCTAAAGTCCACTAATTAAAACAGATGGTTTCCAAATGTATTTGGTGAGCACATATTTAGGTATAGGACTGTGTACTGGCTTGATGACACCTGCAAACCTCACTGTGGCAACATGATGCTACACACATGCTCACTGTGCTGCAAAAAATAGTTTCAGCATGTAGCTCCCTCTAAAACCACAAACATGTTTGTATGTCAATTTTACATTTCAGTTTGTATACAGGATAAACATACAAGAAATGTGTTAATTAGGGATCTTGGTAGGTTTATTTTTTAACATTGGAGGGAGCCAGGCTAGCTTTTTCCACCTGCCTCAAGTCTCATTGTAATGCTAAACTAAGCTAAGCTAACCATGTCCTGGACCGGATGAACTAAAATAATGACTTAAATTAAATATGCTATATGTTTTAGCATAAAAAAAAAAAAATCAAAGGCTGATGTCCTTGATGTTAGGAAAGCATGGAAAAGCACTGAGACCGAAGCCGTCAGTAATCTCTTCATCAATCATCTGACACCTTTATTTGCTCTATAGGCTTACGGCTCTCATCTCTGTACCTTAATCTCTGTTTTCTCTGCGGGCGTGGCGGCCATTAGCACCAGACAAAACACTGCAGTCATCACTGATACTGCTAGACAAAAAGACCCTGTGTGTGTCTCTGCATTTGGGATTACTCACTTTTGGAAAAAGGCTCAGGAAGTCTGATGTTTGTCTGTTTATACTTTTGTCTTCTCTCTGTCTCCCCCTTTCCCCTATATTTCTTGCTCTTTGTCTATATAAACACAGATATAACAACCACCGTATGTATAACGACAACAAATTGGCTCGAATTTAATAATTGGCATTAGTATCATTATTATAAAATAATATGTTTCAAGGCAACCTTTTATTAAGCCACTTTATTGCTATGATTTGCAGGAATCCCTTTCGTTTGCCTGCTCTATGACATTACAAGAGTTGTTTTTTCACCGGGAGCTCTTCATACTTTAATATCCTGCTGCATGTCCCTTCCTGAAGAACAAACAAAGAAGATGAAGCAAGGATGAGACTGAACATGACTGCAGACAAACGGAAAACCGTTAAGCAGGAATTCGATCGAACCACTGCGGGCAGGGACATAAAAGAAGATTTCCAAATTAACCTCTATTGTTGTTGATTAATGGTTCATTACCTGGAAAACAGATCTTTAAGATTCGATGACAGACATGCCTCCATGCTTTTTCGCAACTTTAAACGACCCACAAGGATCAAATTAAACTACAAAGAAAAAAGAAACGAAAATGTGAATTTCTGTCCTTATAAGCCAATAACAGGTAGCTTTAGAGGGCCCATGTGTGGAATGTGCTTGTGTTAAAAACCTGCAGGGGGGCTTCTGGAATATGTTTACTGGTTTAGGAAAGTCATTGTTCCTACGTGTCTACTAAGGAGACTGTGGAATTGTTCCTTTGTTAAACCATATCCTTTATGGGAGGGGGGCAATCAGACACACATCCGGCTGTAGGACAGATAACATACTGTACTATACCCAACACCTTAAAAACCTTCTGATTTAACTCTATGTTGTTGCCTTGGCTTTAAAGGACCATACATGTGTGTTTTATCATGTTTTACAAATCATGTACTCTACATGTTTGCTGATAATTCTTTTTAAACACATGCTGCACTGTTTTAGATCTTTAGACGCACTTTACCTACAGTTGAGGGAAGCTATTACTTTCCATTCATCTCTGTACAGATTTCCATGTCATACAATCAAAATGACCTTCGCTACCTTAGCTGTGATGTGAAGTATGAAGGATTTCACGTTACTGGGCTAAAACATGTAACACCTCTGGTATGGCCCATTAAAACAATTAAATGTGAGTGCAGATGTTTCTTGTTTTACAACCGGTATATACAAAGTGTTTCGTTGATATTATAATAAACCTGACAATGCAGATACTAAGTTGAATTCTTTCATCAAATGAGGACATTTTAATGGGGCGTCTTGCTTCTCCAGGTGTGACATGGCCTGATTTCACCCATGGCCTGATTTCACCCACCCGCACTGCTAAAGAAAAGTATGACATCATTTTAGTAATCTGACTGTATTGTATGTACAGAGACTTCCAAGGAAGGTGATGATGCCTGGCAAATGCGACGCTGTTTTTTAGGGTGGGGGAGTGTGACGCAACCAATTACTTGTTCAGATGAGTCTAGAACGTAGGTGGCAAAATCTGAAATATTTGTTTATGCAAACACATTTAGTTGGACGTTATTGGGATTGTTGGATAGCTCGCACATCTGTAACAAATATCTATTATTGTCACAGTATAGCTTTATACCCAGGTATCAAACTTTAAATAGTATGGCTGCTGTTATTTTATCTTTTTCAGACAAAACATTTCCACTGAAGAAATTAAACCGGACAATGAAATTATCCTACCAACAAGTATTGTCTTTGTAGCTAATATAATTTACGCTTCAGTGCCACACAACTCCATCGTTGTCAAAAAACATTTAAGCAATACATAGAAGAAGAAACGTATTGCTGTTTTTAATATATTTTGGGGAATTGATTAAACTAAAAATAAAAACCTTAAATGTCCTTGGACTTTACTGTTCTCTCAGTAAAGTCCAAGTAATATTTAGCATCATTCATGTCTAATAAAAAAAGGATAGCTTTATTTTCCAAATTTCACAAATCTCTAAGTTATTGAATTCCATGGAGTCCTCAGAATGTACCAATGCAGGAAGGTTGTGAAGGACAAAGGCATGCTGTGAACAGGGCTGCGGTTTCAGCCTGTCGAAAAGAGGGAGGTGCCCCAGGGTGAGGGGGAGTGGTCTGAGGGGCGGGCCTGAGGGCCCACAAGGTTTATATAGTTTAACAGCTTCCCCTCTCCTCCTGCCTTGTGTCTGTGAGCTCCCATTTCTGCCTACCCAGCCTGTGCCGCTCTCTCGTCCTCACAGTCTCTCTCACTGAGTCTCACACTCGCTAGACACAATGAAAACCTCCAGGCAAAGTACATACTCTGTGCGCTCCTCCACTAGTAGCAAGGCTCCTGTCTACAGGGCCTCCACTATCCATGGTGGGTCTGGTGGAAACCGCATTAGCATCTCCTCCAGCGTCCGCAGTGGGTTGGGAGCCGGTATGGGAGCCGGGATGGGAATGGGATCCGGGATGGGAATGGGAATGGGCTCTGGGGCAGGGGGCTTCTCCAGCAGCGTCCAGGTGAGCGGGAACAGCTCCGACATCATGGGCAATGAGAAGTTTGCCATGCAGAACCTGAACGACCGCCTGGCCAACTACCTGGAGACAGTGAGGAACCTGGAGCAGGCCAATCACAAGCTGGAGATTAAGATCAAGGAGGCCCTGGAGAAGAGCGGACCTGACTTCAGAGACTACAGCAAGTACCAGGTCATCCTGGACGACCTGAGGAAGAAGGTGAGGAGGGGACTGGGGAATGTACATGTGTTGATTTATTAAGTGTTAAGCAAAAGCATATGAGGGGGGAGTAGAATGGAGGGAGATGTTGTGGATGGATGAATTGAAAGAATGAAATCCAGGGGGAATGTTTTGAAATGTGATGTAAGTGTGATTGAGCAAGAAATATGTAAAACAGACTAGGCACAATGACAATGCACATGTTCAAAGCAATATATTCTGTACCTCCTGACCTAAAACCCCATCAGTACTCCGGTTTACTTGGCACAGTGCCGGGGGCCGGGGGCCAGGGGCCTGGGGCCAGGGGCTGCACCGGAAACAGTATGACGGAGGAATGTTGGAGCATCAGGGTTCAAAGAGACAGGAAGGCAGAGAGAAACAAAAAACAAGAGAGTCCAGGGACTTTACAAGCTGGAAAGGGTCAACTTACAGGCCCATACATCATGACTCTAACTACCTTTTTCCTCTTTGTTTAGTGTTACACAAACAGTGTGTTGTTAGTTGGACAATGGGGCTGGACACGCAGTCTACTGTGTATACAAAAAATAGAAGCTGATAAGGGAGGGAAGGAGGAGAAAGGAGAGAAACACAAGTCAATGGGAATAGGATCTTTTAAGGTGGAGCTTCTTTGTTCTTTATGTTCTGCATTTTATAAGTAATTATCCGATAACGCAATTAATTTCCCACAAACCTGATACGCCTCATACAAATACATCTGGCACAGTTAACAGTGCAGACAGATTTGAGAACTAAAAGTAAATGAAGACATTGCACAACCAGGATAGTTTGTAAACCATTTACTCCAGGTTTTCCCCCACGGAAAGAGAACTGGACTGTGTAACCGTGGCCCTGCTGCCATTCTTTATTCAAAGCAACATTTTCCTTTTAAAAAAAATTAAGTCAAGTGCAGTTTCCAAATGGAACATTCTAGTTAGGCCCAATGGAGCAATGGAGAAACACCTACTGTACATACTGTGTGTTTACCGTAGCACTTCAACATTGGAAAACTGGTTTCATCTCTTTTTCTAATCTTTTTCCTTGTGGGAGCTGCACAGATAGCAGCATCAATGTCAGCTACCAAACTCTTATCTTTCTCAAAACATTACAGAAGAATTAAAACTCTTTGAAATTTGGTTTTGTTTATTTTAATAACATCTGAGGACCTCGGTTCATCCAAACAGCCCAGGGTAAAAAAAAAAAGCCTAATTTTTCTTTTGCCATGATGCAAAAATCACTTAAATGGTTCCCTCCGCCTCAGCCCCCATCTGAGAAAACACAGACTTTCGCTCCAAAGTTAAAACAGCCCAATGCGGTAAAGATGGCAAAGTCATCTATCCATGCAAACACACACGCATGCACACTCACATGACCATGCACGCACACACACACACACACACCCACACACACACCCATAACCACCATCCTCATGCAAATCACCTGCCTCGGTCCTGCTGACAGGATAGATCCTGTTCCTCAGCAGAGACAGGACAGTTGCTGTCTGGCAGCCAATGATTGGCCTATGGATTTTGTCACCTGGATACATCCCCTGCCAACCATCATAGCTCTTATCTACCTTACCATGACTGCTCAAGCAAATACTGCATCCATCTGGTTTTTTGATGCAGCCTGCTGGCACTGTCCTCATTTACACACAGACATAGACACTTTTCCGCTAACACTAAAACATATTATTACTTATCTCACTGGAATAAACTCCCATTATATGCATGTGTATCTGTACACTGTACTTGCACATCAAAAATAAAGACATTTTAGATATTTTAAAGAAGCAAGTGGACTCTCATTAAAGGAATATTTCCACATTTTTGTCAGCTCTTTAGTGAAAATGTTATGTTTACCCAACTGTTGATTGTCTGTCCCGTGGCCTGTCCTCAGTTTTAAATTGAGATAACCTCTTTCATTTGTCAACCTGCTCTAGGTATTTGATGCCACCACTGACAATGCCCGCCTGGTTCTCAACATCGACAATGCTCGCTTGGCGGCCGATGACTTCAGAGTGAAGTAAGTTCCACCCACTGTCCTATTGAGACTGTAAAACCCTGCGCCAGACAACTGTGGCACACCCTGTTTTGCCGCTGAATGGGTTGTTGGATGAATACATAGTGTCTTGATCTGTCTTCTTATAAATCATCACCTTTGCATCATAGCCAGGGGAGATGTTTCAGCTGTGTCATAAAGTAAATGCTATGGCAAACACAGATGGCAAGTGGAGTGTAGAATATTGTATGATGATCAAATACTGTGCATGTATATTTAAACTTAAAGGAAAGATACCTGAAAAAAGATACCTGTTGGTGACTCCATTAATAAGGTCCATTCAGTAACTTTAGTCAGTAAGTCCTGATGAGTAGATTTACAAAGTAAATGTGAGCAGCTGTACCAGGCTTTGAATTTATCCTCAATACCCTGTCCTGTGCCGCGCAGATATGAGTCTGAGCTGGCCATCCGCCAGTCTGTGGAGGCCGACATCGTCGGTCTGAGGAAGCTCATCGACGACACCAACATGCAACGCATGAACCTGGAAAGCGAGATTGAATCCCTGAAAGAGGAGCTCATCCACCTCAAGAAGAACCATGGAAATGTAAGTATTCTGACATTCAAATCCAAACCTCAGCTTTAATGCCCCTGAGTTTCAAATCTCGGTTTGAAAATGAAAATGTTTCTGTATCTGTATTCATGAGTAACAACCCTTGTTAAAGTTTGAGGGAAAAAACATCTTGATACATTTTTAAGAGTTTAACCTTTGAAAACATACCTACTCTGCTTTGTCAGGACTATGTGTTTTAATCAGATTTGACTGATAGTACTGGCAACAAAAAAAATCCCAACTGTCGTCACACGTTGATTCAAATGTTGCTCTACTTTTATTGGTGCATGGTAAAATCAAATTTTTTCCAGCTGCCCACTTCAAACCAGTGAAAAAAGCAAGGACAAAAACAGAAATGGACAATTTTTTTGAAATAACCATAACTGTTCTAAAATTACCTGATTGAGAAAATAATTTTCAGGGCCTTTAAAGCAACACCAAAGATTATTTTGTACCTTAAAATAATGTTTCCAAAATCGTTTCAGTGGTTCATGAACTCGTAACAGGGTCAACAGCACTTCTGCATTCGCTTTGCGGCCCTCTATCAGCAATAACCGCACTATGCAAGTTTGCCAGATCGGGTAGCGGATCTGTAGTTCGAATGACAGCGGTAATGGACAATTCCGCTTCCAACCTGTAGGGGGACCGAAGAGGCAAAGTGCTTTGATGTTGCTTTAACATAAACTGAACCTCTGGTTCCAAACTGGTTGTGTACAGTTTGTCTGTGAAAGTCAAAGTTTGTCAAAGGTTTTCATGCTGCTTTAGTGTTGACATGTTTAGTGCTGCTTCAACAAAGTCTAAATGAATTCCAAACACAAGCCACTTTTAAATAACCTCTGGACATCATTTCAGCAAACAGACACACCTTTAGAAGACCTGAATGCATATTTGCTTATCTCTTCATAATCCTCACAGAGACATCACCATGTATGTATGTTACACACTTAACGCCACGACTGCAGCCGACACATCCTGACAGGCTGCAGGGCGTTATTGAAAACAAGCTTGAGAAAACTTCAGCGGAAAGAGGGAGGTTCGTTCAGGACTCTGAAATATCTGTATGCGAATTTTGTGGGAAGCCTCATCGTAAAAATGTCTCCCATTCATATTTGGCAACAGAGAAAAAACCAAAGCCTTCTAATCACTATCATTTAAGAGCATAAGCCAAAACACAACCATTTGTTTACTGAAGGAATTAGGGCCCCAGATAAAGGTTTATATGCACCCCCTTTATATTTACCTGACCATAACGTGATTATGGTTGGACAAGGCTCGGAGTCAGAGCTGGGTCACAGCTCAATAAACAAGTCTTAGTGTAGAATCCATGGGATCTAAGCTGTGCTCTATCCACTTCTGATTCAAGTGCACTAGATCTGTGATTATGTCTTCTAACTCCTCTGTCCATTTCTATTTCTCTAGGAAGTTACGGAGCTTCGTAACCAGATTGCCCAGTCAGGAGTCCATGTGGATGTCGACGCTCCTAAAGGACATGACCTGGCTCAGCTCATGGCAGAAATAAGGTCTAAGTACGAGAAGATGGCACTGAAGAACCAGGAAGAACTCAAAGCATGGCACGAATCTCAGGTAAACTAATAAGACAAGAAACTATCGTCTGTAAAGTCAGTTTTCTAAACCAAAAACAAATTAGTGAAGTCTTGAATTGAATCTTACTCATCTTTTCATCTCAATCCTTATCTTAGATAACCGAAGTGCAGACCCAGGTCAGCCAGAGCACAGAGGCCCTAAAGGGCGCCCAGACGGAGGTGAATGACCTACGCAGACAGATGCAAACCCTGGAGATTGAGCTGGAGTCACAGAGGAGCCTGGTGAGAAGCACTCAGTCAGCACACACTTTATTCAGCTCAACACACACTGCAATGCCTAACTCAGCACTCTCACTTCAAGTCTCTCACATCAACTTTGTTGACACAAGCTTTACACTCCGGTGAGCCCTCGCTATGGAGCTGTTATCAGTGAGGTGGGTTCACTGTAGTCTCACATTGCCAGACCTTCCTCCACACTGCTGTGGAGGAAGGTCTGGCTAGTCCACACGGCATTCCGGGATAGAAGAAAAATGTGCTCTGGTTTATTGGCATTTCTTTAAACCAATCACAAACGTCTTGGGCAGCGCTAAGCGCCAGACGCAATAACAGTGCTTCTGCAAAAGATCCTCAAGAGGGAACTTGTTTTGGTGAAACATGCTCGTTCAAAAGTTGTTTTAGTCGTGCAACAAAAAAAATCAAGTTTTGACAGATCCTAGCTGTCTGGATTTACACAGCAGAGATCTGAGGAGCAGTTAACCATAGTACTGATAAATCGACCAGAGTTTAGATTGCCAGAAGGTGAGGGACATCCGGCAGATCTTCCGGCGGCACCGGAGCAATCCCTTAAACGAATCGTCGTCGATATAGACTAGGTTTACTGTAAAAATGTTAACCCGTTCTTTTCGCTTGTCTCGTGCTCACAGAAAGCCTCTCTGGAGGGAACACTGAGGGACACAGAGATGCGTTACAACATGGAGATCGAGGCTCTCAACACCATCCTCCTGGGCTTGGAGGCCGAGCTCACACAGCTGCGTAACAACATCCAGCTGCAGACGCAGGAGTACGAGGCCCTGCTCAACATGAAGATGAAGCTGGAGGCCGAGATCGCTACATACAGACGCCTGCTGGATGGGGAAGACTTCACGTGCGTAGATTATTAATTCTTTAAATGACAGTGAGTTGTCAAAACCACAACATGCAGAGGCAAAATTCTGCCATAAAAAAACCTGTCAATGGAAACTAGATGTTGAATTTGTTCTTGATATTTCCATACAGGCTCCAGGACGCTCTGGAAGACCAGAAAACAGTGAAGACCAAAGTGATGACTGTCACTCAGACCCTGGTGGATGGCAAGGTGGTTTCCTCCAGCACAGAAACCAAGAACCTTTGAATACCAGAAGCAACCACCTGACATGCCTAACAATTACTGTCACCACAACATAACATTAACATATGATTGGCCATAAATGATCTGTTCTTTTTACAACACTAACAGTACAACTGTACAGTACAACACAACTAGTTTGACTTTCTGGGTATACAGCTGTTCCACAGGCTGATGGAAAAAGAAAACTGGATCAGAGGAAAACTAAATCATCTTTTATTTATTTCATCACGATTTATTTATGCGTTTGTGTCTTGACCTGTAGATTTTTCCAAAGGTTGAAAATTGGAGAACTGTAACCTTTTTTGGAGACAAACTAATTACAAACATTGAATATTATAAAGTAATCCAAATAAATGCAAAACGTTTTTTTATATATATTTCATCATCTTTGGTTTTTCTTTGTGTCCAGTTAAGTCCGCCTGTTGTACTGTGATGTTCAGACATTTCAATAAAGTCCCTTTGAGAAATGTATCTTGGTGTGAACATGGTGTTTGAAACTAAAAATAATTTACATCTGATATATCAGAACATGTTATCATAAACATGACAGAGGAGGAATAAAATTAATAAATTAAGCATTTTATGACAGCAGTTAGTGACTGGAATAATTACCACTTTCACTCATAAGAGAAATATATTAATTCTTGAGAAGAATAAAATGTATGACACACTGAAGTCTTAGCTGGTATCTAAACTATAACTAGATAGGAACACTTAAACCTGTGAACAAATCCATTAAAGGTGTATTGCTACCTTTACAATCAGTGTACAATGCCAAAAACGTTGTTAACTAACTGCAGAGTTCAGACTAACATTAACACCCTGTAAAAAAACTCATCTCCCCTCATTCATTTCAATGAGACCCATGCTTTGGCGGAGTTGACCACTGCTTTAGCAGAGTTGCTGCTAATGCAGAATTACTGTGTAGGCTAAACATTTACATGCCAGTGCGCATTCCTGGTAGATTATTTTGTAACCTGAACGGGGTAATTCTTTCATTCTGCGATCGTTGCAATATTTTAGCGTCTCATAGGCCTTATTCATTACTCCTGTCACTCTTCCTGGATCGTATTCCATCATCTCATGGTTACCAGAAGAAACATGCACCTGCGGTACTAATGTAACGCCTTGCAATTTTGGTCTGAACACCCAGTTAAAGGATAAGGCTGGTGTAATTCTATTTTTCACTTATTGTCAACAAATCCAATTGAAAAAAAAAAAAACCAGTCTGTTACTCAATATTTTCTGACTTCCCTAAGCTGTCTGAGGCTCTCAGCCTGTTGGTTCCAAGACATATATCTTAAAAAATGGGTCACTTGTATGCACTTTTGTGCAAAATAATATTCAGCTAGGCACTGGGGTTTTTAGTCAACTTTACTTAAACATGAGTATATAGCGCCTTTATTGGGGACTATTTTTTGCAGCATTCATTTTTAGTGCTCTGGTGAGTACAGCATCAGAATGGTGTATTTATTGACTCAAAATATCAAAGGAACCTACAATGGCCATGTTCAGTATAATGAAGGAACATGTGACCCAGTGATGCGCTCACTGATGTGTTTTTACTAGTTTTTGGACAACAATAAAGCTCTAAGGCACAGAGGAATAATATACTGTGTATCATGCATTAGAAAAACAGACAATACTTGTTGGGAGACACCATTTCCATGGTTATTTTCATGGAATTTGTTGACAATAAGAGAAATACTGAACATGCCCAGCCTTATGCTTTAAGCTGCTGTTAATGTAACGGCTGACATTGATACAGCTTATTTTGCTACACATGAATAAAAAAATGTCAGCATACAGTTCCCGTTTGCCTTTGACATATTTGTTCACAGTGGGTGTTTTGGGGACAATGTTCAACCAAAAGGGCTAAAGGTAAAAATGCAATATAGATAGTAGAGGAGTGGCAGAAAGAGATATTGCCTTTCAGAGTGATATATAAGACCAGAGGACTCTCCACAGTCCTCCACTTTCAGCTGCCAAACCCCTCTGAGCCAGGACGCACCGCTTCTTCCTCTGATTGATCAGCACACTACTTCTAGCGATGGAGCCCCTTGTTTTACGGCAGTCCTCTCAACGTTTTGGTTTCCATTCCGTAAACCCAGCTCAACAGATGAAGAGTTCCTACGCCCACAGTGTCAGCGGAGGGGCAGGTGGCCATGGCACCAAGATCTCCATGGCCTATGGCACACGGGTTGGCAGCGGTTTGGGGGGTGGGTATGACTACCAATCCTTGTCCTCTGGGTCCAGTTCTGGATCCCTGGCCATCACGAATGAGAAGACAACCATGCAGCACCTGAACGACCGCTTGGCTAGCTACCTGGAGACGGTGAGGAATCTGGAGAAGGCCAACAGCACTCTGGAGATCAAGATCAGGGAGACCATCGAGAAGAAAGGCCCCTTGGAGGGAAGGGACTATAGCAAGTACAATGCCATCATCACAGAGCTGAGGGCCAAGGTGAGTCAGTGAATGAATCGGTCAATCTTAATGATACTGGATGCATCTTGCTAAATCTAGTGACTTAATGGAAAACAAGTGAGAGCAAAACGATTTCTTTATATCATTTATTTTAAAACATAATGCCAAAATGCCACAAAGTACAGTATATAAAAGATTGCAGAGTAATAAATCTGGGTGTAGTTTTATAGACTCCGCACTGTCTCCAAGTAAAGAAACTGTTCATTTTACACTGGTGAACAACATTGTTTTCTAATATAATACTGAGTGAGGTAGCTATGACAAACTAATGTTCAAAGATGTCGTCAAACTTTTGTTTGTTTTTTTTAATTTTAAAGAACTCTTCATGCAGAACTTTTTATTGACCAGGTCGCCAATCTACTTTCCTTCCCTTGTAAACGACACTAATGTTGGGGCAAAAGTCATTTCAGGGTGGAGCCCTTTTTTATTATCATACATCCTGCTCTCCAGAGCGTTCATGGATCTCTCATAAGGACTGTTTTCATAACATTTATTATCTAGAGTCTGATTCTTATCTTTACTACCATGTTGAGCCATTAGAGTTAACCTGCTTTGTTCTATTATGACTTACAGCATGTTATCAAAGGCAGTTCTTTCATCTGCACAATACTATATCAAAGTCGGAAGGGTCCGATATTGGCCAGTGACAGACCGGGATGTGTACGGTATCACCCTGAGGTGAAAAGAGTCTGACTTAACAGGGCGTTTGGTTTTTAGAGCAGCCGGAAAAAGTGTCCCAACATGGCTTGAATTCCCAGCCCAAATACAGCCAAAGCATAGCTTTAATCGGACGTTTAAGCCTTGAATTTTAATATCCTGGATCGGAAGGGTCCGATATTGGCCAGTGACAGACCGGGATGTGTACGGTATCACCCTGAGGTGAAAAGAGTCTGACTTAACAGGGCGTTTGGTTTTTAGAGCAGCCGGAAAAAGTGTCCCAAACCCTTACAGTTTGGAGTTCATCCAATTGACTGTGAGAGAATAGATTGCCACTGACTTTATAGAGTTTGTATTTTACACAAATTACAAAAATGATTTAATTCCTTTCAGATTTTTGACACAATCAAGGGCAACGCACAGCTTGCTATCTCTCTTGACAATGCACGCCTGGCTTCAGACGACTTCAGACTCAAGTGAGTGTTTAGCTACAAAATCAAATGGGCTCTCCATCTAGCGGGAACATATCTGATACGCAGTGTGTTTCGTTAGGATGGAGAATGAGATGTCCATGCGTCAGACGGTGGAGGCTGATGTGGCCAGACTCAGAAAGATTCTGGACGACACCAACGTTGTTCGCATGCACCTGGAGAGCGACATCGAGTCTCTGAAGGAAGAGTTGATCAACCTGAGGAAGAACCATGAGATGGTGAGAGACAATGGTCAGAAATAAGTTATATAAAGACAACTGCATTTGGCCTAATCCAATCCAACAAAGATAAAAAAAAATATATTCAATCCCAATACTACTGTAAACAAGACTATAAATACTCACCATTATGGCATTCAGTTTTGCACTTAAACTCTTTGCACAGGATGACCCCACTAACCTTCGTTTGGGAAAACACTCCCTGACTATTTCCCCCTCAACAGGATGTTGCTGAATTGCGTGCCCAGATCACCCAGGTTGGCGTCCGTGTGGATGTTGATGCTCCTAAAGGACAGGACCTGGCCAGGATAATGGAGGAAATGAGGGCTAGCTATGAGAAGATAGCACTGAAGAACCAGGAGCAGCTCAAAGCATGGCATGAATCGCAGGTAATCCGTCAATGTCAATATTCGTCAAACACAATTTTGTGGGCCGCCAAATGTAAATAAATTCAGATACAATTTTATAGCTGATATAGTTTGATTATTTAGCTCATTTTTCCTCACATTTAGCTTATTTTTCCTTAAATTTAAGAAAGAAATTTGTGTAAAACAGCATATATAGGCAATCGTCAATGACATGTTTATAAAAGTAAAATAAATAGTTAAATGTTAATCTAAATATGAAATCTTAATCTAAATGTTAATTATTAAATGTAAATGTTAAATCTACATTTTGGGTGTTTGTAAAGTGCCTTTTTGATGTACTATATGTATATGTGTATCATGTTTCCAGATCACAGAGGTGCAGGTCCAAGTGACTGAGAACACAACAGCTCTGAAGGAAGCCACCACTGTGATCACTGAAACTCGGAGGAGGTACCAGGCAATGGACATTGAACTGCAGTCTGCACTTAGTCTGGTAACAACATCCGTGCTGCTCTACATAATTAGTGCATAATTATCGTACGAACATGGCTGGTATCAATCTTTGGTTACACTTCACTTGAAGGTATCTACATAAGAGTGACATGACACTCATGAACGTGTCATAAACATTATAAACAAGTCATAAACGTTTATGACATAACGCTTCTTTTAGTGTCATTCGGTTTTTGTCATGACAAGTTAGGGTTAGGGTTAGGGTTAGGGTTCATGTGTCCTGACTGTGTCATGTGTTCATGACATCACTCTTACGTAGATACCTTCAAGTAAAGTGTTACCCAATCTTTTCATCTAACTCTCGGCTAGAAAGCCAAGAGAAGCCATTCCGTTTCTCTGCTGCATCAATCAAATGCGTACTCAAGCTCTTTCTTTGCCTCTTGACAGAAAGCATCTCTGGAGGCCACCCTGCGTGACATCGACATGCGTTACAACATGGAGGTAGAAAAGTACAACACCATCATCCTGAGGCTACAGGAGGAGCTCACTCAGATCCGCAACGACATCCAGCACAACACACGAGAGTACGAGCAGCTGCTCAACATTAAGGTGAAACTGGAGGCTGAGATCGCCGAGTACAGGAGGCTGCTGGACGGAGGGGCAGACTTCAAGTGAGTATGAGAAAAGGAGTTAAAAAGTTGTTCTGCATTGTGAGCTGACCGAATACTGTCTACCAGCTTTGTTAATTTCAGGAAAGCTTTTTGCAAATTTGATTCAAATTAGCTTCATGCAAACATGAAGCAACGTAGATATGCAACGTAGATATGGACAGTAAAAGTAGTTCATCTGTGTCAATGCAGTACTCTCCCCATCACTTTCATTTCAACTGTTCAACTGAATTTCAGCATGTGGACATGAAGGATTTTAATTCTAGTGTTTATACTGAGACAAATTTAAACAATCTTGCATTGATTTCACTTTTTTGTTCATTTTTCCAGACTACAGGATGCAGTTGATCCGAAGATGGTCCAGACCAAAGTGGTGACAGTCACTCAGACTCTGGTGGATGGCAAAGTGGTGTCAGAGAGCAAGGACATCAAATCCAGTGAAAAGATTGCTGCTAATTAAAAACTGGGGAGAATATAATAAATAAAATGAAAAACAAAAAGTGTGCCATTATGCCTGTGACTGTTTTTTAGTTGAGTAGCTGAACAATCATACAATCACGGTTATGCATTCATAGCCTATCTGCTGATAATTAAACATATTATTTCATATTCATAATTCCCTTAAAGGAATGTATTGACATTTGGGGTAATATGATTATTTGCTTCCTTGTCCCCAATATTGATACCACTCTCATGTCTGTGCAGCAGTTAGCTTAGCATAAAGACAATAGTGGGAAACATTTAGCCTGGCTCTGTCCAAAGGTAACACAATCTGCCTACCAGCGCTCAATAATTAACATGTTTGAAACTTGTTTGTGTAAAAAAACATCAAGTTGTATTTAATAGTGCCGGACTATTGCTTGGAAGCTCTGCTGCTTGCCTGGCTACCTCACACTAGCCCCTTTCACATAGAGATTCTGCAATTGCGCCGTAATCAAGGCCCACCGATACACAAGCTTAATGCCGCCCCAATGTGTGATTTCACATAGCATGACGGCATTCCGGGAGCAAAAGAGGCATGGCATTTAACACAACAGCGTCAACGTTTAGTGTGTGTGAGCCGATCAGCACTGTTAATCAACCACCTGACCCGACGCACAAACCACAATATAGTGGCGATTGTAATTAGAGAGGAACAGAGACAGACTGAGCCCTGCGTCACATATGTGTCTGTGTGTATAAGAGAGAGAGGGGAAGAGAAGGTTGGACTAATGCAGCATTGTTTCTGTATTAATAAGTAAGTTCATGTTAAGGTATAATTATTAATAACTTTTACCGGAAGGCTGCTTTGTCACTTTTTAACCCGCCTGTGGGTCGACTGACGCATCACTACGGCGTGTAGTCCCACCATGCCAGCTGTCCCTTACACATAGACATTGTTTTGGCACTTATACGACCCTGTGAAGTGGCAGTAGAGTCTCCTCATCTAACTCTAAGCTAAAAAAAAAAAGCAAATAAGCTTGTTTTCTCAAAATGTTGTTTGTATTTCCAAAGAGAATACCCCTTAAAGTCAACTGCAGCCTCAAACTATTAAAATCTGACAATAAAACACAGAAATACAAAGGCTGAAAATGATTATATATCATTCTACAACTTCAACTTGCACACATATGTAAGTCAACTTCCCTGTTATCCACACTGATGGTTGTTTGACCTCCTGCCATTATCCCCCCACACACCCAGATCTGCTGTGTGTGCGGGAAATTCTTCCAGCTTCTGAGAAATTCACATTCTGACCTGCAGTTCTTTAGCCTTGTCCCATAATAGGCAGAAGGCCCTTATTCCCATGCCAAGCCAAAACAAGCCTGTGTCTCTGCTTTCTGTTTATTTGCACTCACATTCGTCAGTCTAATTCTGTATGTTCTTTGATATAAACTGACCTTTTTGGGTCTGAGTTGAATCACTGCATAGCTTTATGTTAATATGCAGCTCATATATTGGGGAGCAACAGATTTTGGTAATTGGCTGGGACATTTTTGGATAGTTGGGGATGATTATACATTCTGAACTTAACCTTTACCAATCAATCCAGTATTCATCATCACAATGTCGTGGTTTTTGGAAATATTCAATTGCAACATTCCAGACAGCACCATCAATCATTCTGCCAGATTCGAATTGAGACTGGTTTCCCAACTGCATCTGACAACAAGTAATAGTTGTATCATTTGTGCCAGTTTCCAGTGCAAATGTGTATGCCCTACAGCTGTTACTGTGTAAAGTGCGTGCGACAGTGTGTCTGCTATGAACGGCTCCTCGTGCCAGTCTCGCTATCCGTTGTTGTGGGTGAGGTTGTAAAGCTCTCCCCACTAACACTGAGCTTTTGTTGCAGCTGGGTTCTGCCACCCCCTGCAGCCAGACGCTCCGTATTCTGGCCTAGCTGACAGAAGCTGTGCAGACAGACCAGAGAGACAGAGAATTCCTGAGAAAGAGTTGAAAGGAAGGGATGGTGGGACTAACAGATATAGGAGATATATGGAGATTAGATAAAGGGAAAAGAGCGACATAAGTGCATGTCTTAGCTGCATGCCTGTAATTCCTCAGGCCCCACAAAGAGCTGGCTGAACAATACATTTATCCCTGCATGGAGAGGGGAGGCCCTCTGAGGATTCACTTTGCTTAGTCATAAATCAACAAAGAATCGAAAGGCTAAGTTACACGACTTTCAAAGCCGTCAGAGCGCTGTACTGTTCACACTACACAACTGGCTGTGTTGTGTCTTGGGGGAGTCTTAACGTCATTGTGGTTGGTCACACACTACAAGATCAGTTACAGGATTTTTTTTCTCCAAAAATGGTTTTCCACCAGAAACAAGCGCTTCACGTTGACGGTGGCTGATGGTTTTATAATCTGGAAGGGTGGTGATTCTCAATGTGTTTGTCCCTGAACGTCTGCAGCCAAGTCTCAGGCAAATGTTGCCAAAAAAAAGTGAACACCGAGTGTTGCAAGCACTTTGCATCACCTAAAATGTAGAAATTCATGAACTACCTCCTTTTTTTCATTTGACAGAAATATAGATCATTTTATTTAATGTTAACAAAAAGAGGCCTGTAAAGGGTTACCAGCAGCTATATCTGGAAAGTAGGAGTTCATTCAGAAGTAAGGGGCCACTGTTCATCTCTTTTTCCCTTTTCCCTAGTAAAACAGTTAACAGGCTTCACATAGATACACCATGAATCATCTCTCACTCTCTCTGTCACACATGGACACACATTCACGATGTTTCCCTGTAACCCACACATCTGTCGGGTGTGAGTCGATCAGTCATTCAGTACTCACAACTCACTAGGCCTGGGAGAAGCCAGGGACCAGTGGTGGAAGGAGAAGGGTGTGGTATGTGTGTGCGTGCAAGACAAGTTTGGGAGACATTAGGGCAGCAAGAGCAAAGGGCGGGATAAAGTAATGGGAAAGTAACCGGAGAGAAATTAAAGCAGGGACACGAGAAAGGAAGTACACTGGTGGAAAAAACAAATAATTGATTAAAGCTGCAGTCGATTCGCCTTAATTGGCAGAATAAACACTCTGTTCTATGACAGGCTGCGCACAGGAAGTGTTCATAATCTAAAAGCAGCAATCAAAATCCAAACAGTGGCGAGTAAATGCTCTGCTCCCTGACAACGTGACACAGACATGACAGATTAGTAAACATACTATAAACTTAAATGACTTCTGGGAACAGAAAATCTACTTTTTTTAAACAGTTACTGGAAGTCTCCCCACTATTTTGAGCTGCCAGTGTGCTTGAAGTTGTCGAGCTCGAGGTCAGTGGAGAGCAACAGAAAAAAAGGTGCAGGAGATGGTGGGATGAAAAAAAGGGAATGTGAGCGAGAAAGTAAGACATTAAAAGAGAGTGATAGATGAAAAGAGGGAAAACAGGAGTGTGGGAGAGCAGACATGTAGAGAAGGCACAGAGAGCAGATTAAGGAAGAACAGAACTGGGCAGTGTGCCACCATCCAGCCACCGTTTTCTCTCCGCATTTTCATTTTCCAGTCCTGCAGCGTGGGGAGAGAGAGAGAGAGAGAGAGAGAGAGAGATGGAAATCCAATCCCAAACTGAAGCTGAATTGGCTGAACTTGTTGGGTGACTCATTCGTCTGGTTTCCGTGGAAACTAACCAAAAGAACTTGGTGACCAGAAAGTCGCAAACTGTACACCCAAAGGAGTAAGATGATTACCACCTATGCTCAGCTAAAAATACAGCGGTGCAGCTCTCCGGATAAATCCAGCTTGAAACAACTCTTTGCAGAATTAGTTTTTTTCCAAAGCTGAGTTCAACGAGTTAAAAGCACCCAGCTTTGCCTAAGATTCTCATGAAATAACAGAGTTGATTCTTCTTTCCCCTTTAAGACAAGCGACCCCCTTTGATTCACATTATCCAAAGCGGTTTCATTAACCTTGACATTTTTTCAATGAGTAACTAACTCACATTCCAGAGTAAAGGGTAAATGATTAAAACTGTAAGTGGGACTGTGCTGCTCTGCTCTGTGGTTATGATAGAAAAGCTGTCAGGATACCATAAACAGTATAGATACCGTATATACCTCGTTCTGATCATGAAGACTCATAAAAAAAGACATTTACGTTTATGGGACTTTTGTGCTGCTTTTTGATGTTCATGTGAAAAAAAATGCCAAAAGTAAGCAACATGAATTAATATTTCAAAGATAAAAAAGGTGTTGTACAATATTTTACTGTTACGAACGTGTTGAATTTAATATCACGAGGTAACGTTAATCCTTTTTTTATGTGAACATAAAGTTCAGTGACTGCCCTGATACCCTAAATTAACCTAATGCTAGCTTATGTCAGGTAAAGCATTTTTTATTTAAGTGATTAGTAATATAGCAGCACAATGTCTGTGTGTGTGTTATTCAAGTGGCAGCTCTGGGGCTGAACTGCAGCTCCTGGAGTGGCCACTTAAGGCGTATTGCGGCCTCTGACGCAATTTTGCTCAGAGCCACTATGTCAGGAGTAGAGATTGTCTCAGATGTGCAGCAGCAGACTTGTAAACAAGTTTATTATGTTCGAAGTTTGTTCTGTTACATCAATCAAACTTTATTTATATAGCACTTTACAGCAACCAGCAGGTATCCAAAGTGCTTAACATCGAAACCAAGAATAAAAACACATATCATACAATAGAAAGAAAGAACATAGAAAACAGTAAAATCAGAAATAGTTACAAAGAAACAGAAGAATGAAATTGTCACACCACTGCTACATATTAAAAGCCAGACTAAACAGATACGTTTTAAGTTTGGACCTAAAAAGAGCTACATCTGTAATAGTGCGAATATCAGGGGGTAACTTGTTCCAGAGTCTTGGGGCAGCAACTGCAAAAGCCTGGTCACGCCACCGTTTATATCTAGACCTTGGCACTTCTAAAAGTCGCTGGTTTGAAGAACGCAATGACAGACAGAACCAGGTAATATCATAATAAACCATAGTAAATTATACTAACAAAATATGAAATAACATAAAATAGCATAAATGGCTCCAACAAGGTAAATTAATCCCTGGAGACCCCCACATTAAAAAACATTCCAACTTCACAGCAGAAATAAAAACATGTTTACAGCCTGGTAAAAAAAAATGGTTTTGATCTCTAATTTCATGCTTCATGACAACTATACAGGGGTGATTTTTATATAATTTATCCATTTAAATGATATTGAAGCTTTAGAGTGTAACTTTTTTATATTAATGAACGTCCGTTACATTCAAGCCGTTGCCAAATCAGTTGCTACAAAGCTAATTAAGACTATCAGCTCCACACAACTCTCTCTGTATTTCTCAGTATGGCTGTGGTCAGAAGATTGTGTCGTGCGGCAACTTTCGCGCGCAGAAAATCAAGCGAAGATAATTACCTCTTCTGAAGAGTCCATCATGTTTTTTTAATCCTCTGTGTCCTCCTTGGCCACTAGCAACTGTGTGGAGGAGGGGATGGGGGAGTACACGATCACAAAAGGCTTTTATCATGTGGACGCACCGGCAGTTTTGTTGTCATTACTTAGAATTCCTCATGGGGGGGCAACAGAAACTACGCACTATAGCTTTGAGGCTGAGCCGCATGTGGTAACTGTAAACACAAGCTAAGGTATTTTGGTATAAAAACCAGCAATTGTAAGTTAACAAAATATTCTGTATCATAAATAAATGTCTGACGTTTAAAAAAAAGCAAACCCATTGAAAATCGTTTAAAAATTCAGCGAGAAATAATTATTTGAATTGTGGATAGACCTCCTGCCATTATAGACATAAACGCAATAGGAGGCGCAGCTTGTCCCTCCCAATATGGCGGCCTCGTAGGTGTATCACTCCAATGATCAGCAGCGGTCAATGCGGTATACCTAAATATATCTATGAGAGGATACAGTATAATAAAATATTTCTGTTCACCTGGCATGCAGACCAGAGCACAGCTCATTATAAGACCAATCCACACAGAATATAGCGAGGGCATGCTAAATACATTTTTATAATTTAACAATTTCATGATACTGTGCCCAAAAGACAAAAGGACAATGGAACATTAGATAGATTTGTACAAAACTCTACATTTTGTGAGTGATAGAACACACCATCCTTCATTTTCACACATTACAAAACTGGTATACAGTAAATATGTAAATTGTTTTGTTGTGTACTAAGTGAAACTAAGGTGACAGACAATCAAAATATGAATTCAAAAATGCACTTAGTCAAAATAGGTTTGTTCGGTAATTTATTATATTTTTGTTCATTTATTTGAAAAAATACATGATTCAGACCAGCCACAAAACGGAAAAGAAGAAACATTAACAATTTCATTGGGTTTATCAGTTATGGTCGTTTGCAGACAACTAGTGTGAGAGAAAAAAAACCTTCCAGGTACACAAAACACTGGCCTTCTTCCATATTCGACGAGAGTGGAAAACAACCAAGTTTGCTGTCTTCCAAAACACTTCATACCCTGTCACCTGTTGTCTGTGGCCAATGAGGGCGGATCTTTGGAATTAGTGCCATTTTAACCCAGGTGGCAATTATCTCCCAGGTGGCATCAATCTCCCCTCATTTGGAGCCAAATGGTACTCAGCTGTATAAAATGTACCCTCCTAAAAGCCATAGAAACATACATATTAAGAAGAAGGCTTTAAGATCATGGCTTTAAGAAGTTAATATCCAAGTAAACATTCTCTTCTTTGGAAATGACTAACATTACAGCAGAAGAAATTACCCACAAGACATTTTAAAAGGGGAAGTGCACTCCTTCTTCAGGCAGGTCAGGTAACTAAAGTCCCCCCACAGTAAGCAGAAAGACTAAACACAAGTGAACAAGCTGTTTTCATGCTCATATAAATGTTGATTTTTACAGTATGGTAATGATTTTATAGAATAAAATTAAATAAAATGTATGGAATTTTTAGACATTCTTGGAGTACATTTTGTTGGGCACAAAATATGAATTTTGAATCTGGCAGGGCCTTTTGAAAGATACCCCGTCTCTCAAATCCTCTCTTAAAAAATAAATCTTTCTTTCTTTGTTTTATGTGATGTGAACTTATAATGTGGTTTTTTAAATCATTTTAATCTTCTCCCAATGTCAACTCAGGACAAAAAAGGTTTGGTTGAAGAAATAGATAAAACCAATTAAAACCATTTTTAGATTTTTGAATGACTGCCAATAGAAAAGAGATTTTTTTTTGGACGGGAGGAATTCCATAACAGGAAGGGAGAGTCGGTTAAGGTTGGAATGACCCTCTGTCATACCAGCATGCCCATGAGGTGTGACACATAAACACAAAAACGCGCAAGCACACCTGCACGCCTCATTTGTCTGTCCTTTGCGAGGATACAAAAGACCTATGTAACATAATCTTAAAAAGGTTTGGCTTGTTTTCCCGTGTGAAATCTAAATGTCAGTAAATGAGGCAGAGTGAGAACAAGGAACACAAGGGTTGTGACTTTGGAAGCTAAACTACTGAGGCTTCTCTCTAATGGTTAGTAGTAAAACCAGGAGGAGTTTAGAGGGGAACAAGGTCTCCAAAGACCCTGTGAATCATCGGTTATTATCTAGTAGTTTCCCACATAATAACATTTGTTTTTGTTAGTTTGCTACATTCCCAACAGACTGGGTAGGAATATGTTTATGTTTAGCCCCATTCTGTCTTTATAAAGGATGTGTCATAAAAGTAAGGAATGGGATGAGATTGCCTCCACATGGCTGTCACAGACCGTTCCCAAATGCGTGAAATATCTATTTCCACACCTATCAAAACAAAGAACAGTAAGTGACTTCTCTGCTCATATATGCTATATATTTACATAGAAAATATGTGTTTGCCGCTATATTAATGAACTGAATATGAATACAGCCCCTTTAAATAGCTTACACACCGATCGGCCGATTCGCCCATCAAGTACTAAAAAACGTATGAAACAAAAAACTGGTAAGTTCAGTTTCTAGTTCATTTTTCCAAGTTCATTTTCTCAGGGAACAACTGTCTTTCTTATGCAGGTTTATAGGATAAGGAAATCCTAGTTTATTATGATCTTTATGACCTCTTGTTTTTGCTTCAGTGAAGTGTTACATGTTTACTTCTACAAAGAGGTTCGAAACATAACATTGTTATGATGTATTAGTTTTTTTTGTTGTTGTTTTTTTTCCTTTTAGCTTTTTCTACCAAGATTGGTCTTTTTTCTTTTTTTGAGAAATAAGAAAAGTGAAAATGTGTATGTTTTTGTTCATATTTAATTTATTTCATTCATATTTATGTTATTTATTTTAATTTTAATTTTATTATTGACCATAATAAATTTTGTCTGTATTTGTCTTGTGATTTGTCTTAAATGTAGTAATATTTTTACTGACAAAAATTGCCAATAAGAAATTAACGGTATTGGTATCGATATTGATGAAAATGCAAGAAAAAGTATCGGTATCGTATCGAATCCTAAAAGTGTGGTATCGCCCATCCCTAGCACACACTTGTTTGGGCTTGCGAGCTGGCCAAAGAATAGTAGGCTAACGTTACGTTTTGAGTGGATAGCGAGCATGAGACGCCAAAATGGTTGCCAATAAGATTCTGAATGGCAAGTTTACTTTTAAAAAGTTGCCAAATGGTTCCATTGACAAGACCAAAGTGATCTGTGTGTTTTGTCGTTGTGAACTGAGCTACCATCGCAGCACGTCCAGTCTGAAATACCACTTGATGGCCAAGCACACAGCTGGTGTGAATTTTCCACCCCCTCGTCAAAGCCAGGCGACAAAAGCACAAAGCAAGCCGATCCACTTTTCCATGTTGATAAGAGCATTAAAATGAGAAAAAATAATTGGACAAAAAGAAATCTAGGGACATTTAGAATAGATAAAAATGTGCTCTTAATTGGGATTAATTGCGAGTTAACTATGACATTAATGCGATTAGTCACGATTAAATATTTTAATCGTTTGACAGCACTAGTTCTAACAATTCCGAAAGAAACATGAGTGTCAAGTGTCAGTGCCAATTTTCACAGCAATCCACCCAATAGTTGTCAAAATTCGGAAAAGTCAGGTGATCACCAAGTCAGTAGGATTCATCCTTTGGGGACCATGAATGTCTGTACAAATTTGGACTGACTGACCAACCAAACACCCAACAGACTGACTTTGAAACTAAATTTGGACAACAAACATAGAACAACTATATGAAGATCACATTGGTACTGTGTGCTGTGGCCGTGGTGTCTTCCTTTTGTTATCCTTTAGTCTTCACATGAGATTGTTAAATACAGGTAGGACATGCACACAGTTACCCAACATCAAAAAGTTCCCATGTCATATGACAAAGAACACAGTAGTAGGAACAATATCAGGCGATGCTGTTGGTGGTGGTCTAGCGAAATTAGGCAATAGGTTTGGCCGCTAATCCAGCATTAAAACACTCTGAACAGCTCATTGTTTGTTGTTTTTTGTAAAAGTCCTTGGTCTCCTCCGCATTCCACTCCTGAAGAGGTATCTCTTTCAAACCTTTTACTTGCTCATATATTCTCAGAAAAGAAAAGAAAAGGCCATCACCTGACATCAGTGTTTACCAAGGATGTTTTGGGGTTATTTGTCTATTGAGTGGAAACTAAATGAAAGGCACGGAGATAAACGAGCAGCAATGAATCAGACTGGCTGCTGGTTGTACAGTTGTGGGTCAAAGGTTAGGTTCATTCAGGGATCCTGTTGCACTTTGTTTACTCGGTTGCCACGGTAACACAGCGAGACAAGACGAGAACACTGTCAGATTGTATGATGCAAATAATGACTTTTGGGGGTTTGTTTAGTTTCTTGCAGCTAGAACAATCATGTGCCTAACAGATGGATGGCATATGGAGAAGTGAAGAGTGGATAATAATCCTTGATGTGTGTACATGTAACTGAATCTAGATAAGAGCATGTGTGCGTCCCATCTTGTCTTTTTGTGTGTGCATTTGTATCCAACGGTCAATCTACAGTGTTAACAGAGGCCAGCCAGAGGCTGTCATCACACTGACACCTCCCCATAACCTTACAAAGTGGGGGGGCGTGACAAAACCCATCACAGTCCTCTGCAGACCAGTCATGCAGGAGAGCTTCCTAACTCCTGTAGTAGACACACCAACGGACTTCTGCCTTTTGACTTCTGTTATTATTTCCCAGTTTATCCAAAATTCTAGGTTCTAGTTAGTATGTGAAATGGTGATATGGGATTGTACTTTATTTATGTGTAATTTGCGTGGGACTACCTCAGCTGGGTCAAATAATAATATCTATCAACATCTTGTGGTAAATGTCCACCCTTTCCCCTATTCTTTAGCACATCCTCTCCAGTGGAAGTGATCTCCCCAAGGGAGCCACTTTTAGCAATGACTAACAGACAGGAAGTGCCACAGTTTCTTTCTTCTGTAAGTGCTATACAGGATGTACTGCTGGATTTCAAGTGCTACAGGGCAGCACACTCTTCTCTGACATGATTTTCCTTCCTGAGACGGATGATGGACAGTTAATACGTGATTAATAGGACTCTGTAGTCAAAAGCCAGTTTACATAGTTATGATTTGCAAATATTAGCACTTCACTCCCCCCTTGTGTCTGTGGAGTTCCAGAGAGAACCACAAAAGCCTGGTCATATCTATTTCAAATTATTTGCCAAATACATTACACAAGACACAAGAAAGCAAATAAAATTCTTAAGAAGTCATGCCCCTTGAGAGAAAATCTACTATTTTATAAATCCTAATTTAATCATCAGGATCTAAACTATTTCTTTGATCCAAATCTCCAAAACAGCCCTTCTCAGACAGACAGCGCATGCCGATACATTTTGCCAGTGGTAGGTCAAGCAGCATTAATGCAGCTCAGTGCTGAGTCTACAGAGTTCTTCCCAGCAGCTGGCTTATTTGGCCTCAGATTACTGTGATATGACCAAAAAAGGCCTTTCACTGCTCGCTGCTACTGGGAATCCGGCGTTTATCTCTCACCCACATGGAGCTGGACTGTTACAAAATGCTGCTAAAGGTCAACACGGGAGCTTTGGAAAGAACTGTGACTAATGAGGGAGATAGGATGGGTTGGCGTAAAGAAACAGTCGTTGCATTTAAGTGCACATACCTGTGAGCAGGTGATCTTTGAAAGCAGTTAAGGTATAGGTAAACGATGAGACCTTGCAGTTCTCTTAAACACAGGTCTGGTAATTATTAACTAATCCAGCTGATACAGGGCAGGCATGTGGATACAAGAGACATTGTAAAACAAGTGATTTAATCTGTTCTGGCAAACATTTACGGCCCGGGAGAGTACCTTGACGTGACAGCTACAGTAGAGGAGTCACAACACATGAAAAGTTATGGGCTTATCTGAGGTAAAACCACAACTAGGCACTGATCTATTCCTCTATTCCATGCCCTAATCTCACTGTGCAACCACGTCCTTAAAACAACGAGCAACAACTTTAAAAGAGCGTGAGAGACTGAGAAAGAGTGAGAGGAAATTCATTGAAATTACAGTTAACAGCCTGATCACAGCCTCGTAAAAAGCTTTAAACTTTTAGTATTGGCCCAAATGCTGTGTTCTTACATAAGCAGGCCAAATAGCGCTCTGGACTTCCTGTGGTCTTTGGGGCCAGCTTTGTGCTTCTGGATACATAAAGGAATGAGGCTATGTAAGGGGGACTCCTTCAGTGATCTCATTTTTAAAGGCATCTTGTCAAGTGAGCTCACTAAATTGACCCTTTAAAGATTTGTCCTGACTTCACCTAATCTGGTGAGCCTTTTGGAGAGTTGGCTCACCTCTGCATACAGATCATCACATCCTCTTCTGTGCTCAATTTAGGATGCCAAATAGGATACACTAACAAGCCTTATAAGAGCAGAGTGGTGAATCCAGCTAAGTGTGGTGCTTCCCACTAGGAGAGTGTGAAAGGAATAACCTCGTATTGAGTTCGCTACTGACGCAAAATGTGACTCTAACTGTGAAATAGATATGACAGCATTGACATTTCAGCTTTTCGGTTCGATGCACAGCGACAGACTATCCGACCCATTTCAAGTCACCAAAGCCCAAAACACAGAACCAGATGTGTGATGACAATAAAAAAGTAGAAGAAACACTTATCCACACATTATAGTAATGCTGCCTTTTGGTTTTTGGCCCATCTGTTGGTCTACCACTTTCCAGACTGAAATATCTCAATTGTTGTAGGATCAATTTACTTTTAAATTTTGGCACAATCATGGTCCCGATTGGGAGAGAATGAATCCTGAATTCTTTGCTGATCCCTTGAGATTTCATCTTGCGCCATCATGAGGTTGACATTTTTAGTTTTAAGTGAAATGCAGTATCTCAAGAGTTATGAATTGCATTCAAATACATGAATTGTGTTTAGTGCTAATTAGCAAATATTAGCATGGTCACATGCTAAACTAAGATGGTGACAAAAATTACCTTCTTAACATCAGCATGTTAATAATGTCATTGTGAGCATGTTATCATGCTGACATTAGCATTTAGCTTGTATATTTATTGATTTTTGGCCACACGGGGGGCAGTATTAACATATTAATACCTTGTAAAGTAGATATAGCTAACATGCAAGCAATTGCCTATTTAAACATCCAGCAGACACAGAAGATTAACATTCACTCAGTGTTTGTGTCCACCTCACGAGAGTCCAATTTGCACTCTTCTTTTTGCTCTGTTTTTGATCTCCACCACTCTTTAGCTGCTTAATGCTGAGGTGTAAATTGCTATTCACTTTGTTAATTTGAATGGTTTTGTTCATCTCAGTTAAACGTATTACAGTAGTTCACTTGTTTCAAATTCACTTTCCACAGCAGGTGTAGTTATTTAATCCTCAAAAATATTGATTAGAGTGGCTTTTAGTACAGCCTCACTCACAATGAGCCACTAGCATGACTAGATGTCTTTCTCTGTTCTTCACTTGAATAACAGTATAAGGACTTTGACTCTTTCAGGCTTCTTGCCTGAGTATGCATTGTCTGTTGTTAGTTATGTTATAGGTATCTAGCTTTTTCTCATTCAGCTCCATCACTGGACAGGATTATCCTGAGAATATTTATTTCAAACCAGTCACCTCCTACATGGTAATACTTTAAATCCCAAAATTGGTGCTCACAGCTTTCCCTAATCCTGTGAATAATGGAGACAAAAGGACATTCGTCTACACCTAAGACACAAAGTTTTATGGGACCTCACCCAATCTTAGAATGTGGAGACTGGTAGCTGGATAATGCAGACCCAACTTTAAGATGAGATCATTGTCTGCTGTCTCCGACCAGCAAAGAACAATCCCTGTCCAAAGCCCGGGCATGTCAGACAACAACAAACTGACATGTTAAAGAAATGAGAGATTTAAAAAAACAAATAGCTGGATCTTACGACTGTGTCTCATGAAACCAATTGAAGGATTTAGGTGAATAAAAAACTTGTTTCTCCTCCTGAGTAGTGTGATTATCTGTACCCAGAGTTAATAAAATTAGATTGCATGACGTACACCAGTCTCAAAGAGAGTGTAAGTTTGTCACTTAATGAAACAATAACAAGAATGTTTGGAAAATCTTTCCAAAATGATGATGTCAGTTTGTACAACCCAGCACCTTCCTCCCAATGACATCACTGTAAAATACTATAATCCCACAGGCTTTCCTTGACCTGAGGGCTTCACACGGTATTTGTATGTGCACAAGTGATGTAACCCTTAAACATGGCAATGGTCTTATCAGCTGCAAAAATATTTAAACGTACCACTTTTAATTTGAACCAGCTGGGGATAATAAAATGTTTTATCTGGTTTAGGAATTTGTAATTTGTTCTGGACAGGTTTTATTAGGGTAGTCAGGAACTGTAAGTATTAGACTCAAATCAGGGTTAAATAAATGTGAAGCTATGAACGGGACATCTAATTCCTTCTTTTTCTGATTCATGTCTTTCTTCACTTCAAGCAGAATATGAACCAAACTGACATTTCCGTGAGCCAGACCTCTGGAAAACCTCATGAGACCTGTTTGCTTGCCAAGTTTATAATTTTTTTTTTTAAAAAGCAGAGAAAGAGGTTTGGAGACGGAGACAGAGATGGGAGAGTTGAGAAGGAAAGAGAGGAGATAGTTTGAAAAAGTGTTGAGACAATGGAAGATAGAATTATGGTAGCTGTTAATTAAAAGGACTTACTGCGATGGTAAGCCTTTCACTTGAACTGCTTCAGATGATGCATAATGAACAGGCAAACAAGTTGTATCTCTGCGGGGAATCACTGTAAAGCTAACCAGCAATATGGCAATGTTGTCAGAGCAAGTGGAAGTTCGCATATTTGTATTTGACCATACAGTTGTTTTTCAATTTTTAAAGGGATAGTTTGACATTTTGGGAAATACGCTTTTTTGCTGAGCGTTAGAAGACAAGGATGATACCACTCGCATTTCTGTCAGTTATGTATAGAACTAGGTGTCAATTAGCTTAGCTTAGCCTAGAAACAGGAAGCTTGGGGAAACAGGAAGTCTGGCTCACTCCATAGATTGTATAAAAAAAGTGAAGCCAATGCGGAAGTGCCTTAAAAATACATTCTTTCTAATGGCCATCAGGGGGTGACTCAACTGGTTGCAAAAAGAAGTCTGCATGTGTAGAATGAGAAAATGACCCTATATCTCACTTGACTTATTACCTCAGCAATCATTTTCATAAGGAGTGAATAATCTCAATCGCTAGTGTCAGGTCTTCTTCAATACAGCATGATGTTCATTTAGTATATTATGGTCCCATTTATTTTAAATAGACATAAAACAGATAATGGTATGCTTTAGGGCGTGGCTACACGCCAACCTGTCAATCAGGACAGAAGCTTAGTGATGCATATCCATGGCACTGTGTGCATTTAAATAGCTAACGTGTTCTGGGGCCCTGTCTGTGTTCACTTCTTAGAACTTTGACCCTTTCACAGTGTGTTTTCACTTCATTAAAGTTAATTGTACCATTTTGGATGCCTAAACAATTCCTGTTCAGTGTTGGGTTGTTCTAAAAAATACTCTAAGGAGTCGACTGTTTATTTTTTCTGGTAAGTACATTTTGTTTAAAGTCTGTTTTTTGCTAGCCAAATAGCATTTTTGATAGCATCGCAATTAGAATCACAGGTAACTTAATTATGATGCACCCTGCTAACCAAGCTAGCTAACTAGCATTAGTTAAAAACGTTATTCCACCCTCTCTTCCAAATATGTTTACTTCTAGCTCCAAAATACCATGATGCCGATGGCCAAACAGCAAAACTCAATGCTTTGAAATGGTAGTTCACAATCACGGTGGCTCAACCACTTCTTGTATACAATCTATGGCTCACTCCAAAGCTCATAAATACACCTAACAATTAACACGCTGTATCTCATTTTTAGCTATTCTCGTGGCCCTGTTGGTTCTAGCTCCATAGTTACACATGGTATCAATCTTCTCTCAGCAAGAAAGCAAATGAGCAAATTTCCCCAAATGTTGAACTATTCCTTTTAACAAGAAATAAGCAAAAGGACATTATTTCAAGCGACTGTCCTTGGCATTGTATTAAACCCACTGTTAGCATATACTGTAGGTATCTCCTCCCATTGTGCAGGAGCCAAGTCATTACCGTAATCATTTTGTGTGTGATCCTGTCAGAGCTCACAGTAACACATATTCTTACATTTACAGGCTGACTGCTTACGACTGCAAAAGTTCTGAGTTCCTCTTTCTGTCATTTTTATGTGGTGATAAATCAGCTGAGTTTGTTTGACTGTTCTGTGCGAGGGAACCATCTTCTCTCAAACATGTTCTCTGTCTGCTTGCCTTATGTAATGCTGCCTTCTGAGGGGTTTCATGCGATGATGCTGCAACAAATAGCCCCATCTGTAATAAATGTTGGACACCTGCAGGTTTAAAAGTGTTAACGTATACACATGAATGTCCACATTCACACAGGAAGTTGGATTACAAGCATAGCATTAAGAGCCTTTCATTGACAAAATGTAATCGTGCTTGACTCCGTAACTCAATTAATACAAAGGCCATACTGTATTCTTCCAACCAAAATCTAATACAAAGACAAAAAAACAACCTTTAGAACAATTTAGCTGATTCATTTGTTCTGAACATACTGTAAAAGGATGCAGACAATATAGTTCTTTCACTGCTTGGCCAGAGTGCAGCCTGGCTTGTCGAAAGGGGGTAATGTGGTTGGGTGAATCTGAATTTCTGAAAGCCCTTCAGTTCAAGTTCAGCAAAGAGTCTTTCTGAGAGTCTTCATGCTGAGGAATTTTAGAGATGATTCTGCCAGGAACCACACAGAGATCTTACTCAAATCAAGCCATGTTTCGCTCCAGAGGCATAATCATACTGGCATCTGCAGTCAGTACTGGATGCCAGCATTCTGTGCCAATACAGGAAGTAGTGCGTTCTTCGTGTGCAGTTTACCTGGAGTTTGTGTCCTGTTACAAACCTGAAATTAACGTTTGCTTTTATACTAACAACAATTTTTCCCTAACCTTAAGCAGGGGCTGCATTCAAAATCGCATACTACATTGATTCTCAATCAGTATGTACTGCATACTGCTTATGATATGACTGATTAAGTATGCTATTACCAGCAGATTGTTCACACGATAGTATATGTGTGCTCCCACGTTAACCTTAACGTCACTCGCCATCATTCATAATTATTTTATGCAATGGTTAATTATTGAAACCGTCGGCCTCGCCTTTGTACAGAGCCCCCCTGGGGTCAGCTGAGAAAAAAATAAAATAAACCGCGCGCACAGAATAAAAATCCGTTCCCTCGGTTTCATAAACTGTGAGCACGGATTCATAATCCATGCCCTCGGTTTTATAAACGTGTGCAAAGTTAGAAAGATATTCACAGATTCCAACTTCCGGGATCAATTGCTCTATAGCGAAATGTTATTAAATCAGAAAAGACGCATCTTTCCTAACATAGTAAGGTTAACGACGAGCTACAAACTCATTTTCATCAAAATGAGCCGTCCTCCAACCTGGAGAAATAACATTGGTCTCTACGAGCAGCCGGCGGTGAGACTGCAGAACGACGAGTGCTTAGGGACCGTCTACAAACTAGGCTACAACAGCGAAAAGAGATACAACAAAAATATGTATTAATTAAATTATTAAATAAGGTAGTGTCTCCAAACTTACCTCAATTATAACTTGTCTCCTGCTGGTTGTACTAACAGCACTTACCTTTCAAAAATAAGCATAATATAATTTTGGGGAATATTGTTTTTCTATGACTCCCATTACATTTTTTTAGCAAAAAATATTCCCCAAAATGATGCGCCTATTTTTAAAAAGTAAGTGCTGTAGTAAAACCAGCAGAAGACTAATTATCTGTGAGGAAAGTTTAGAGACACCACTCTTTTTAATTATTAAAATATTAAATGTTTTTGACAAAAAATATTCCCCAAAATTATGTTATGCTTATCTTTGAAAGGTAAGTGCTGTAGTACAACCAGCAGGGGGCCTTCTATGTGCGGAGTAGTTTTGGAGACATGACTCTCTGTAATTGTGACATATATACATTTTTTTGGCAAAATAATTTTTACCAAAATGATGAATATGCTTATTTTTTAAAAACGTTGCCTTTGGACAGTCTGAAGAGACACAATGCAATGCAATGAACTTGTTGGTTGAGTATTTCTTGTAAGCTCAGGTCTCATACTCTAATTCTTGCTAATGTAGTATACATCTAGGTATTTTCGCGTACACAAAATCCACATACTATGCAGTGAAAACACACTACATACTACATTTTACGTCGTTCTTAGTTTAAATAGAATAGTATTTCAGTATGTGAGCAGTATTTGAACACAGACCAAGTGTTTTAGTTGTCTAACCTTGACCATGCATTAACATTATTTGCCATTACCGCTACTTTCTAACCCTAACCATACTGTAAACACGTTGGCATTTGGACGCAAAAGAACATTGTCTTTGTATATAATCTCTAGGGTTAATATCCACATGTTCATCTGGCAATAGTATTGTTTTCTGGCCATCCACTAAATGTAATGTTTACTGTCCTAGGTCTACAGAGTCGGGGGATAATTATCTCTGGGTTTATCACTAGGAGTGAACCCTTTCACATTAAATGTAATGTAAATGTCTAATTATTTGATCCAATGAAAAGAATTATGATTTGTGCAGCTTTAAAAAAAAAATGAAAATAGTGTGTTTACTAAGAGTACACAGACCAGAGCTGACATTGTGGAATGACAGTTGTGGCACCTTCTGCCACCATAACCTCGAACACACCTCAGCACATCATTAGGTTTTTATTCCCATGATCATTACACCAGGTACAATACACCGTCACTTATTGTGTAGCTTTTATGTGAGGGTCTAAAAACAGATGAGCTGATGAGGTTTGATATGAGCCTAAATATGAGCTGTTGTTGAAAGTGTCGGACTAAAATTCAATTAGTAGGCGATGACTGAAGCTTTGTCGCTAACACAGCACGGTTACATTTTACATTTTTAAATCACTATTACTCCCTTAAAAAAGCAGTTAGAATTTAGTTTAGTCTGGGTTTATCTAAATAAGGTTTATGGATGCATATTACTATATGACAAGCCTCTGCTAAAGTTCAATTTTGGAAAAAGAGCGTAGGGGAAAAAATGACAGAGCCAAACCACTCTGGGAAAATCTCCATAAAAAAGTAGACACATTGCACACACACACACACACACACACACACACACACACATAGCGCGTGGCACTATCTTTGTGGGGACCCGTCATTGACATAATGCATTCCCTAGCCCCTTACCCTAACCTTAACCATCACAACTAAATGCCTAACCTTAACCCTTACCCTTACCCTAACCATAACCTAATTCTAACCCTAATCCTAAAACCAAGTCTTAACCCTCAAACAGCTCATTAAAGTTGTGGAGTCCAGCATTTTAGCCCCACAAAGCTGTCAGGACCCCACAAGTATACTGTATTCCCGTTTTTTGGACCCCATGAATATAGTTAAACAAGAACACACATACACACACACACACACACACACACACACACACACACACGTGGTATATTCATAGTACAATAATTTATGTCTTTCCAAGCTCCATGTGTGTTTCGGTTAGACAGATTATTGCCAAATGAGAGGTAAAGACACAAAAAGGATCATCCCTGTAACTAATTAAAAACTTGAGATTGGACAGATACAGAACAAACCATGCCACACACATCAACACATTTATGTATGTATGTATGTATGTATGTATGTATGAATTACTTTCACAAACAGTACTGTGTTCAGAAAGGTAAAATGCCATGTCTTCTGTTTCCTGCCCAGGGACTACAGATGAAACTTAACTTATAGCTAACTCTGGTACTGCTAAGGAGCTTTGTGCACTGTCCCTGCCAAATAAATAAATAAATGAAAGTCTTAGTCACATTGAAGACAGTGTCTTTCATCACCAGAAACGCTAACAAAAGCTTTACACACAGTGATCCAGAACTGGTCATAGAACTTGAAAGTTCAATGTTTAAAGAGCAGTCAAGCTTCACAAAGCCGCCTACTGTGCAGTGTAAACCCCAGCATTGCTAATTCATGACTTTGTCTTGATCTATTAAAGCACATTTTCATCTGCATTAGTGCCAAAGCTCTCTCTCTCTCTCTCTCTCTTACTGTATGTCTCAGTCACGCAAATAAGAAAGAGGTTATTTCCTGTCTGGCACTAACTCTGGCATGCATTTTTTCAAGCGTTGTCATGACAATAAGAAATGAATGGGAAGTAACTGTACATGTGACTGACTACCGTTGCAAAAACATATCAGTTAACTGGGTGAATAATGGATTTCTTATTCTCTCTCCTCAGTACAGTAAAAATTTTCAGTCGCTGTTAAATTAAAGTTCCCTTTTTTTTCTTTTGACTGCTGGAGACTTGTCCAGTGCATGATTAGCCAGACAGCATAGGTAATGTCTAGGAGTGAGCACTAAACATAGTCAGGTCATTTTTGAAAGTAAAACTTGGCGGTACATTAATGAAACCATATCAAACTGTCTACAGTAGTTCAGGTCCCGTAGCTACTGCTGGAATGTGTGGGGGAGTCACTGTTGTCAAAACAATGATTGAACTGTTTGGGAGTCACTAAGACTCTCAGGCTTCGGTTTTGATGACCAGAAGGAAAAATCTGTGAGGAGTAGGAAAATCATCCTGAGCTGGTGTTCTTTTCTTCTATCTCTCTCTGGGCCTCCTCTTTAAGATTTACTCTCATGTTCACACAGATACTGGCCCCTATAAACACATTATTGTAGATTTTCCCATTCAGACAGACGTGATCCATGTATGGAAGCCCATTTTCGGCAATGTGATGAAAGTAATCCTCTTAAATCATTATAATGAGAAACTTTCTCAAAATGAGGACTTGGTTTCTCTAAATAATGAGTTAGTATTTCAAAATAATGAGTTAGTATGTCACAATAATGGCTTAGTATATCTTAACAAAGCTTCTCATTATTTTGAGATACTAAGTCCTTATTTTAAGAAAGAAATTCTCATTATTTTAAGAAAAAGATTATCATTATTTTAAAAACTAAGTGTATATTTTGAGATACTAAGTCATTATTTTGAGAGAAAGTTTCTGTTTTTGTCATCACATTGGCAGAAATGTGCTTCCATACCTTTGCATGAACCCTCATTGTCTTTCAGACGAAACTGGAAGCTGTTGCCAGAGAGACAATGGTTAAGTTTTGTGCCAAACAGAGCATTCGCAGAACCAGTTGGATGTGGCAAGGGATGTGTGACAGTGGCATATGAAAGAGTGATGTGATGGATCTATTAATATACACACACAGACAGAAACATAACCATCATATGACAGTAAGTGAAATGAACCTGACAATCCTGTGACACATTGACTCAGCAGCTGGTATCAGTCACCAGATTAAAGCCACAAAATGTTATTCTTTCCTATAACAAGAGAAATAAGAACGTAATGTAGTAGATGATGATTTATTACGAGTGCCTATAAATGTAACAGGTCAAAGTAACTCAAAAATCAAGTGATGGGGAGGACAAACACTATGGGATCCTCCTGCAGGGGGGGCCTCCAAATGATTGAAATTGTTTGGAAGTTTTCTTTTAAAAACTAAAAAATGAATGAATCCAACATATTATTAGCAAATATAAATCAGCCTATTTGTGAAAACTGGCCTATAGGTAAGGTATTCACTAAGGTAGCCATCCAGACATATTTAATCCACTGTACAACATGTATTTTTAACAATAAAACATGATTTATAGAATCATGCCAACAATTATTTTAATAGCTTAGTATTCTATATGCACTAAAAAGATAGGTATAAAGAATTTAGGCTATCCTACACGTTATTGTATTGTAAATTTAATATGCAACTCAATTTTACAGTAAGGGGTCCCTGATCCGTCTCTCTCAGCTAAAGGGTCCTTGGCTTAAAAAACGTTGAAGACCCCTGCCCTAGAGCACATTGGATTCTACCGATACCTGTATTGTACACACACATTCTGCTGACAATAATAATTATGATGGTATGATGAATTCATGCAGTGGTTTCAGAAGTAGAAATCTAATTGAATTGAAAGCAGGAGAAGAGTAACTCTTCTGATTTCTTTGCCTACACTGCTCCCTAGTGATGCTTGAGTAGAAATGTTTGTCCACAGAATGTGGAGAGATATTGTGTTGAGTTCTTCCACAAGATGTCACTGTTGCACACTTGCTCTTCTGGTCTCTGCATAGACTGTATAACATAGGCAGGTAAGAACGAAATGTTCCGACCTGATTTTACAAAAACAATTTGAAGAATTACATACATAAATGTCATTCCTCATACTTTCAAGAAAAAGAAAAAAAAGAAAAACAACAAACAGATCAAACAACTCAATCAGTGCACTCAGATCACACCATTGTCATAGTCCCTAACATTAAACATGTAAAAATTCATCAAAGTAAAATTGCTGTGTCTTCAAAAAGTCGGAGGTTCTGTCTTTACTCATTACATTCATTCATGACTTTGAAAAGACAAAAGTTGACAAAAGGTCCATTTGCTAACTGTTTTGGAGCTTCCGATTTGTATCACATTATCCTCCTGAGCAGACGGAGTTTGCCCACTGCTGTTACTAAGAATTCATATTATTATCAATTAATCTGCTGATAATTGTCTCTATTAATCATTGAGTCTACAAAATACCAGAAAACAATAGAAATAGCCATTGTAATTTTCCATAACACAAGGTGATGTTGACTAATGTCTTGTTTGGCCCGACCAGCAGTCCAAACCCTTTTTTACAATGATATAAAAACAGAGAAAATCAGCTGGAACCAAAGAATGTCCGGAGTGTTTGCTTGAACAAGTTAGATTTTAATGACTAACCGGTTATTAAAATAGTAGCCAATTAATTTCCTGTCAATCAACGAAGCAATAAATCTACCAATCGTTGCACCTGTAATTGACGTAGTAGATGTAGATGGTTTTCCCATCGACAGTCTCAAAGGTGAAGAAGGAAATTCAATTTCCATTTTTAAGCCAACATGGACGGTAAAGCTGCTCATTTAAACAATTTAATGGCAACTAGGAAAACTCCATCTGCTGAGGAGGACAGCTGATATTTGGTGTGGTGAGATAGTTTTGTTAACTTATCAAATCTGTGCATAGTCTAAAGGACGAGATTGAGAAGAGGAGTTTGTAACTGATCAATGTTCTGTTTTTAATTCTGTTTATTGGGAATCAACGTCAATACATTAGATTTAAAATATACTGTATTCTTATTTAGACATTTATCTTCTCAAATAATGAGTGTGACTAAGTTAAAAACAAAAACATATGTAGATATATATATATATATATATAACTGTGTTCGTCCACTGGAATATGTAGTTTTAAAAGGGAAAATATAAAAAAACAGTGGTTTAATAATCAACCATGCAGAAATGAAGTGCAATTTGTTCAGTGGAATTAGCAGTGTATAAGTACAGTAAGTACCGTGAACTACAGCAAGTAATACATCTCTATTTACAGTATCCTTGGGCTATACTACATTTTTAGTCTATATCCACGACGTTCCACTTCCGGGATTGCTCTGTTGCCGACGGAAATTCCGCCGGATTTCACTCATTTAGGCCGGATATCCGTTACCTTACGCTTTCTTTGTGTTTTAATTTTAAACTCCTGGTTGATGTATGAGGACTATGGTTAACTGCTCCTCAGATCTCTGCAGGGTAAATCCAGACAGCTAGCTAGACTATCTGTTCTATCTGAGTTTTCTGTTGCACGACTAAAACAACTTTTAAACGTACACACGTTCCACCAAAACAAGTTCCTTCCCGAGGCTATTTTGCAGAGGCGCCGTTGCTCCGTCCGGCGCTTAGCACCGCCCAAGACTATTGTGATTGGTTTAAAGAAATGCCAATAAACCAGTGTATGTTTTTTTCCCATCCCGGAATGCTGTGTGGACTCGCCAGTCCCTCCTCCGCAGCGCTGTGGCGGTAGGTTAGACTACTACTTATTTGTAAAATAGGGGTAGCATGGAATAGATAAAAAACTGTTTGTAGTAAATTATTTGTGTAAATCATTGGGTATTAAAATGGTTACCGTGACCATTTTATGACTCTGGAAACCCAAAATGCATTTCACAATAGAAGTGTTTTTATTTGTTCTGAAATTAACAATTTGGCTCAGAGGAGAGATAAATTGTCTTGTCAATGACTATAATGTGCACAAAAAGATTTGTTATATATGTTTGCACAACAACTTTGCATGACTGTATGTCATCAGGCTGATTAGTCTGTCTGAGTAACAGGCTACTTGGTCATTTATGTTGGTAGCCTGTTACAGTAGAAAGCATTTTTCAACTATCAGAGAATTTTTGGTAACACTTTACTTGAAGGTATCTACATAAGACACTGTCATGACACATGAACCCTAACCCTAACTCTAACAGACAAAAACCGAATTACACTTACTGACAGAAGTGTTATGTCATAAATGTTTATGACTTGTTTATAATGTTTATGACACGTTCATGACAGTGTCATGTCACTCTTATGTAGATACCTTCAAGTAAAGTGTAACCAAAATTTTCATGCATAATTTATCTCTCAAAGCTTACAAGATAAGCTGAGTTAATGTAAGCATGTAGATTCAGTCATGCAAACTCTGCCATGAGGCCTGGTGTCTCTACTCAGCATCAGTCAAAGATCATATGAATCTGACTGCAGTGCTACCATATGAAAAGTGTAGGGAAAATGTTCTACCACGTGGTGGTGCTCTTTCCATACAGGATACTCCTGTAGTCAGGAATTAAAAGCAACTGGCTTACTTTACTGGACTTTCAAGTAGGAGTTGTATGCATTATGAATATATTTGCATCTGAATTAGCATGAGGAGAAAACATTAAAAACATTACATTACTATTAGGATAAGGATAGGATAAGTTCACAATTTTTCAAATCTGTCTTAATTTAATACTCAATGCCCGGATGTACAGTATATTGAAACAGTTATTGCTGTAATCAATACTCGTGTTGATACTGATAATTAAGAGAACTTTCAATGTAAGTGACGGGGGACAAAATCCACAGTGCTCTTTCTGTGCGAAAATGTATTACAAAGTTTATCTGAAGCTGATGTGTGACGTAAACAAAACTAAATCTTATCAAGTCAAGTCAGTTGTATTTATACTATATAGCCCAATATCACAAATCACACATTTGCCTCAAGGGGCTTTACAATCTGTACAGCTTACTAGGTATGTCCCGATCAGGTTTTTTTGCCCTCGAGTCCGAGTCCAAGTCATTTGATTTTGAGTATCTACCGATACCGAGCCCCGATCCGATACTTCTATAATAATTCAACTTCATAATACCTCCAGACCGCAGACATACTCGCGCTTTCCGCTTCAAGCTGCTTCCGTGTTCTACTTTACCGGCATTTAACCAATAGCGTCTCTGCAACAAAGTGATGTCATGCCGCACGCGTTGCTGTTTCTGTGTGGAGTCAAAAGGGTCTAACTCTGTGCCACCGCATAACTATAGATGTGTTAAAAAATAATGAGAATATATATACATATATATATCCGAGTCCTGATCGGGAGGTAATGTCGGATTCCGATCGAGTCTGAAACCACATGATTGGGCCCGATTTCCGATCACGTGATCGGATCTGGACATCCCTACAGCTTACCACACCCTCTGTCCTTAGATCCTCACTTTGCATTAGGAAAAACTTCCAAATTAAACCCCTTCAACAGGGAAAAGTGGAAGAAACCTCAATAAGAGCAAACTAAGGAGGGAAGCTCTCCGTGGATGGACAGACATGCAATAGATACCGTGTGTAAAGAAAAGCCAACATTATGAAATTACAGTAGGCTATAGGCAATCCAACAGACAAAAAAATATACAGAGAATGTAAACCTATATGAAGAAAATAGATCCAGGAGGATGTCAAGCAGGTGTCACCAAACAGCCTGAGCCACGTCACCTCCTCACCACTATGCAAACCTGGAAAAAAAGACTAGGCTACACAAACACACAAGAAGCAAAACCCATTCTATAGTCTCAGTCTTAGTACAAACATCCCTCTTTGTGTTTCCTTGTTGAGCTGCAGTGGAGGGACATTGACACAAAGACGAAACTTTGTAGTAGCTCTTAGTTAAAATAAGAAGTTCAAATATTACAATGATATAATATTGCAGGGAATGTCCCAACAGCATTTAAACCAGACAACACAGTCTTGGTGAAATGGAAAGAGACCAGAGCAGAATGGCTTAGAAACAATAAGTGAGATTTGCTTTATCTGAAGTGTATTTAAAACTGTATTTCTCGGTTTTACAAGAGAAAAGAATTCCAGGGTGACAACTAAGTGGTTGGCTTGACAAATGGACGTCTGGTTAACCGCCCCATCTCCATTTAAGAGCAGTGCACAGCCGCTTACCTGAGCTGTTTTATTGGATATTTGGCTGGAGTGCATTTAGATGTTAATTTTACCCAACAACATATTGTCCAGTATTCCCTGAAAGTCCATAATGCTCAAGAGTAGGAATTTTCATTGCCAGCTATGGGAATTTAAAAATGAAACCCTCTAAATCAGATCATGAGGCTCTTTTACAGTGATCTGGGTTAACCAAAATGGATGTGAGGAATGCATTACTTCCTCATCCACTGTAGGAACTGAAGGAAAGGGTCTACCACATAGTTCAGTCATCTTGTGCTGTAGCTTGTTGAATGTTACCCTTCAAAAATGTAGTAAAACCACAGTTGACTGTGTAGTATAGTAGGCTTTTTAGTTCATACAGGCATGTGGTTCCATTTTAATCATAGCGAGATATTCAGTTGTGAAGTTGCCTCACACCAGTGTGACAGCAGAGTGTCAAATCCTGGACAAATCCTTGTTTGGGTGATTGAAAGCTCTTGTTATTTCACTGTCTAGCTGCCTGCACTCAGATTTTCCCAGCCTCTCCTCTCTGTTTCCCATGTTGTGGCCACAATCCCCCGGGACTTCCTGTCTAATTCACATCAGGATATCACAGAGACAGTCAATCATGATTTGTTACTCAAAAGTTGTGTTTTGATGTAGATTGCTGCATAATCGGCCACATACACACCTTCTCGTCAACATCTCGGAGGAATGGAGATTGCTGTGGATTTTTGCGCTTAGATTATTTTGTGATGAAAAGATAATGTCCATTGTGATGAATTATCTTTACCAAGGGAACCTTGAAGTAAAAGTTGATTCTTATACCATACAGACATGAATGGAAACCAGTGAAAAATAGTGAAATGCAAAAATCTAAAAGACCACACACGCCTTGGAAAATGTTTAAAAGTATGCCTGTAGCAAATGTACTAAAAAATGAACAGATAAGACTCGCACTAGGTCGGATGTCTATTGGTTACTGTACTGACACGAGTGCCATTTGTTCCTCCCTGGGTAACCAGTTTGCGTGAGGCAAAGCAGTGCCAGCAGTGTTTTTCAGATGGTGAAACAGGTGTGCTGTGTGAACACTGGAAGTTAGGTTGATGAAAGGCCATTGGGAAAGTCTTTTGCACTGGTCAAGCAACTTGTTTCAACAGAGAATGAAGCCTTTTGATCTCAACTGGAAGTTTTTTTAACAAGGCAGTAACCTCCTGCCACCTACAGAATACTACCATAGTACTGTTACCTGCTGTAGACGTTACAGTGCACATTTAATATTTACTGTAAAGGCAGTTTTTACTCGGCTTCCTATGTTCTCTGAGACAGGAGAATGTAGTAGTGAACACTATTTTCTGTCTGTAGGATCATCCCAGGGGTTTGGCTATGACACATTCGTAGCCTAGCTTAACTTTTATTTCAGTTTCCTCCCATATTTTCCATGATGACTAAGCTAGAAGCCTTTCAGACGGAGACACTCTGTTTCCGGCTTTTGTATTCACTGTGTGCTCTCTGTGTCAAATCTGACGTCAATCTCAAAGATGAAGAGAAATGTTCCCAGCCTTTCTGCAAATGAGCAAAAAAAAAAAAGTACCATCCTAATGATACACAATATAGGATATACAATCCTAGTCCATATGAAATGCAAAGGTCTACGTACACCACAATCATTTGTTTAGCCCTTATTTTTGCATCAATTTTATTTGTTAATTTGAGTTTTGTAGCCTCATTTCACAGCTGGCATGGTTTATTTTTCTCTAATTATTACGGACCCTGTATTGTTTTGTTCCTGTGCCACAGAGGGCAACGCAGGTGTGACATTTGACTTGATCCCATAGGTTTTTATTGTTTTCAGTCATGGCCTGTGCTGATTCTTTCACATTTAGTCCCACATGCATTCAAATCTTAGGATTTAGCTTCTACTGTTACCATTTTCTTAATGTCATCAAATCCCATGACATGACTAAAACCAGCAATGCTGTATATGCAATATAGTCCTTCTCAACACTTTCTGACCTCCATACCCTGTGACAAATGTATAATGTTATTTACCTTACTCACAGGAGGAAACCGGCATTTGTTGAAAAACTGAATGACACTTAATGACACAAGCGTTATGTCATAAACGTTTATGACTTGTTTATAATGTTTATGACACGTTCATGACAGTGTCATGTCACTCTTATGTAGATACCTTCAAGTAAATTGTTACCCAAACTTGAGATTCCGAACTTTGTCCAGTGGTGCAGCAAACATTTCCTATAGAGATGGTATTCAACCCCAAATTCATCGGAGACCATTCACCAGTGATTATCAATGACCATAACATAGCCCAGGTTGACTCTTACAAGTACCTGGGCATACACATCAACAACAAACTGACATGTGTTCAGGTAGAAAATGTCTGCAGTAGACAGCAACCCACACTCCAGGCTGTCTTTGACAAAACTATTCTCAGACAGGCCTAGAAGATCATTTCAGACCCCACCCATGTCCTCCACCATGAGAACCAACTTCTCTCCTCAGGCAGACGCTTCAGAGTCCCCCAGTGCAGGCTGAACCGCTTTAAGAACTCCTTTGTCCCCCTGTCCATCAAAGTCCTAAATGGCAAGCCAGCCAGAGCCTAACCCTTGAAATGCAGGTTTTATCTGTATTTGTTTATCATGCTTCTATTTTGATGAGGCTGCTTACCCTTACTGCACATATTATGTATACTATTGTACAACGGGCAGTGTGCAATTTGTTGGCTGTTGACAGTCCGTGTACGTACTATGTTATGTTGTATTTCCTAAACAGCAGATACTGAATGTGTATGTGTCCAAGACCAAATTTCTTTCAGGACAATAAAGTAAATCCTATCTTAAAATATATCAGGCTTTGGATACTCAGTTCATTGTTAGTTTTGCTCTTTCGTGGGATTTGTTGGCAATAAGAAGAATATCACCCACCTCCTTTACATGTTAAAGGGTCCATATCATGCTCATTTTCAGGTTCATACTTATATTTGGGGTTTCTACAAGAACATGTTTGCATTCTCTAAAGTTCAAAAAACACATTATTTGTCTCATACTGTCTGTCTGTCTGTCTGAATATAACTGTCGTCACCATCTGTCTGAAACGCTCAGTTTTAGTACCTTTCTGCTCCGATTGGTCAGTGTTTCTGGGTTTTCCACATCTGCGCTCTCTGAGTCTCATTGCAGCTGGGGAATGACTGTAACGGTACGGTAGCTACACTTTCTACCTCTACTTAGCATAGTTGTGACATCACAACCGTACGGAAGGCACAGTTTCTGAAGATGGGCTGTTTGTATTTCTCTGTGGATTAAGCATGTTGGTACTTTCACAGTATTTACTGTATATGGCACCTCAACCTGCTTTATAATTGAAAAAAGACATGGAAATCTCACTCTTTACAATTTGGGACCTTTAAATCTGCATTAAGTTACTGTTGCCCACTGGGGGGCAGAAACACTCAAAAACAAACACAACTCTCATATATTATCAGTATAGCAAGTGTCTGTATGTGACATTGCAAAAGTCATCCTGTCCTTTCGATCCTGTGGGTCTCATGCTTGGTGAGCCGTGAGCTTAACCAGCGCACACACCCTTGGAATGGATGTCGTCGGTCTGTGGCCTAACAACTATGTTATTGCTGTGCACATATAACACAAACCCTGAAGTTATGGTGCAGTTCAAGACTGACCCACAAAAACAAATGCTTGGACACAGCAAAGGGGCCAAAATAGAGGGTGATAGTGGGTTGTTTAGCGTGAGGGGATGTTAATGTGTGCACACGTCTATTTTCCGAGAAAGTGCCACTGAAGATGATGGAAGACTTGAGAATCTGTCAGTCAAAGATGCTCTGATATGGAGGAAGGCTTGGGTAGCGTCATCCCTGACATCATCACAACTGTGTCTATTTCTGTACTCCTTTGTTTCTTCAGATTACAATCTCTTCTCTTTCTCTCTGGTTCTCCATATTTGGACTTTATCTTGTCTCTCCATACTCTTCTCTAAGATGGTATCCTTTCTCTCCCTCCTTCTCTAAATCTCCTAGAAATCTGTCATTAATCTCCACTGATCCAGACTGAAATTGATTTATGCCAAGACTCCTCACATGTGCCAAGTATATGCTGCAACAGAAGGTAGCAGCATCTTTGCTGAAAAAGACTCACTATTAGAGATCATAATTGTGCTTTAACTTTCGATAGACCTTTTAGTTTTAGTACCAGACATGAGAAACATATTTTCTATCTTTCTTTCTTTTGGCTTTGAAATAATCAGCAGGTAATGACTCAGTATGCACACCACCTCCTGTCTTTCTTCATATTTTCCAGATGCAAAAGCAGGATTTTGGCAGGACCTGAGTTGATTAAGAAGGAGTTAATTTCACGGTATGTAAAACCAAGGGGGGGGGGTGCTTGTTGTAAACACTGTCTGCAGCCTGAGCTCATGTCTGGGACCTTGCCTGAAAGATTCATGGAGGGGAGAGGCAAAGGAAAAGGAGGGGCTGGGGTCAACTGCAAGGGGGCTTAAGATAAACAGGACTGGGAGAGAGGGTGAGTGGGAGGAGGGAGGGATGGATGGATCGATGGATGGATCGATGGATGGATCGATGGATGGTAGGGTATAGGAAGGGAGGAAAGGAAGGACACCTGGAAGGCTTGTCATGGGGCAAAATGCCTGCAACAACAAGAGCGCCTCGCCACTGGCTTCTGTCTGAGAGAGAAAATAGAAAAACGAGGCACAGAAAGAAAGAAGAATAAAACAAATGAGAAGAAAGGGGGAATTTAGAGAGTAAATACAAAGAAGGGGGGCCGTTTGGAGGCACATCAAGAATTTGCCTTTTAAGGGGTGCAGTCTCACTCTTCCAAGCCTTGTGAGCTCTCGCGTAGCAGCCAAAACACTCAGGGAGAAGAAATAAACAACACCAAAGAGACCGTAAGGAAAAGAAACGTGAGCAATGCTAATGTTTTTCACACTTTAGCAATATTAAAAATGCACAGGGCCTCTTTGTGCTTGAAATTCCCTTGATTATCCAGGCAGAAATCATCAAAACAATGACAAGCATGCATCTGACATTCCTTCATACAACTTCTCACATCCTTAGTTATATAGGTATGAATTCTGTGGTGAAAGAGACCTTGTTTCACGATTGCAACAAACAGGCTTTTGCATCGTAAACAAGGGAAGGCTCAGTCCAACGGAGGCTCAGTCCACTCTGAATCACTGCTCTGCCCGGCATCCTAACAGCTGCCCTCACTGTTTGGGTTTCTTGGTTGTTTTCTAGACAATACCAACAATGTGTTGCCCGAGCAAGGAGAGACTGCCTGTATCTGGGAGCAGGAAACCGCTGAGGAGGAGAGATGGGGTCAGAACAGAGAGGTAATTGTATATGTAAGAGTGAGGCAACCTTAGTAGAGAGGTAGAAGCAGGAGGGTAGGGAGAGAGAAGGAAGGGAGAGAGAGACATGTTCTTGGGATGGGACGACTGGGGAAGAGGGAGAGAAGCAACGAGAGGAGAGAAAAGGGTGAAGACAGAAAGAAGAAATAAAGGAGAGCTTCAAGGGATCCTCGAGCCTTGGCATTTGAGTCGAGGGTCATGTGTAGTGAGTGTGTTCAACTGACCAAAAAAAACAGAGAGAAAAAGTAAAGCAGGGAACCTAAGTGTGCGTAAGGAAGGTTGGGTGTTTGTAAGTAAAAGTGTGTGTGAAACAAAGAAGAGTAGTGAGAGGGGGTGGAGGCAGAAAAATGGGGGAGTCCACATGCGACTGCAGCAGGCTGAGTTGGAGAGAGAGGTGTTTTTAAAGTGCGTATAGAAAAGGAGGGACGGCAGCAAGAGCATGCAGAGTGTATCCTTCCATCCGTCCCTGTAGCAGGGCTGAACGAGAGCCAGGAAAAAGGGGACGGGCCTCCCGGTCCTTTCCAGCTGACAAAAACAGCTGCCCAGGAGCCCGGGGCTGGAGCCTGTTTAAAGGACAGAGAGGGAGAGAGGACAGAAGGAGAGAGAGGAGGAGAAGAGAGGTCCAAAGTCCAGGACCCGTCCACCTATATGGGTTGCGTCCTGAGTTCGGACTGGTGTGGGGAGGAAGAGGTGCAATCTGTGCCGGTGGTCAGACACTCGTCTCTGAAGAGAAGGAGTCTGGAGAGGAGGGAGAGTGGCAGGATGAGGCTGACAAAGGTCAGTGTGTGCATGCAGTGTTCACGTGAGTGATAGATAAACAAATAATTGGGCATGCATATGTTTATATGCATCCATGACGAGTGCCTGTGTTTGTAGTCAGGGTATTGGGCATGTCAAAGGATGAAATGTCTTGGCTAAGTGAGTTATTTATTGATCAAAGGTACATTATAGGGAAAATATATGTAGGATGTCATCATATCCACAGTAATGTACAATGACATATGTCAGAAGGAAACCAACATTTCTTATATATATATTATAGACATGGTGTATTCTTTTATGGAGCCCATATATTATATATTTATGTTGTATTACTTCTATTGTAATAGCTTCAATAAAGGGGAACTGCACAGATTTTACACATCGTAGTCTGTTTACAGGTGTTCTGCATGTTGCATATGTGGAAAATTGTTGGCTCTCGAGGGAGCTGTGTGAAATAAACTTGCCTCATGTGATGTCACTTGAGTCAGTGTTGGATGGGTCTGAAGACTACAAGTAAGGCATAACACACCCGAATCTCTGACCGAACTGTCGGCAAAAAAGTTAAATTGTGGTTAATGTACAGTAGGAGCCCTACATTATGTGTGGAATAAAAAAAGACGATATCTCTGGTTCTGCTGCATTGATTTTGATACCTTTTTTTAGAAAACTGTCCATTGTGAGTCAAACAATTTTATAGAAGTGAAGTGTGTTTAATCAGTGGAGTGTGTTTGCAAGTTGGTGCATTGGAGTCAATCCAATTATGTATAATAATTGTTTTTGGTTTTTAGTGAGAAAAATATTTTATTTTAATTGCTACTTGGAGATGATCGAGCAGATCTTCAAGAATACATGTTTGAGTGTTGGTGGTGTCTACATTTTGAATTTCCCAGCCATAGATCTTTAATTCTGTTGCCTTCACACAGAAGTAATAATGCTTTAGCAGCGCCATGTTTTGGACAACACACCCATTGTAAACAGATAAGCAGAGCTAGTGTAAGGGCAAGAGTATTTTCAATTGTCTCTTTTTAATTTTGCTTGAAACAAAAGGATGCCTTGCATGTTTATGAGACCAACATTAATTAGGAATCAGTAATAAAGTCAGTGGTCATGTTATACTTTTGATAGCTGATGGGAAATTATCTCCCCTGATGCCTTCAGGTCAAAGGTCAGTGTTGGTTAATATCAGTGCCATGTGTGATAGTAAAGTGCGAGGAAATAACTACACATCCCATGCTTCTTTCATTTGAGTGAATTTCAATGTGATATTAGTGGACATGTGTAAGAGATCTGAAGTTTGAAGAAATGGTTGTTTATATTCTTACAAGGAGCGTGTGTATGTGTTTTGTTTGGCCTTCATTGAAAATGTGATGTAGATGAGGATGGCATCTCCGAGCTGAGGTCACATCTGTGCCGACACAATGGAACTGTTGTGACGGCCTCAGCACTGCTGAGGAATTACCATCATGTCAACAGAGCCAGGCTAGCTGGCTGGAGTGATCTTAAGTTGCTATCAGCTATCAAGAGCACATTTTTACCTCTGTCCACCAGTTTGTATCACATTGGATTGCATACAGACATGAGTCTCTGTTGCTTTGGTATCCAGATGTGTGAATTATCTAAGTTTGTGTGCGTGCATTTTTCTAAATGTGCATGCATTCCATCTTCCATCTGGACTTGTTTCACATGTGTGTTTGTATGCGTGCATGCATGCTTGGTTGCACCACAGTCCCAGTGGCTCCATATTACATGCTTAGCAGCGTGGGAATGTGGAGCCCTCTGGACGACGTCATCCTGCAGTGACCGACGCCACTACAGGGGTGTGGGAACCGGCTGGATCCCACTTATTATCCTAGAGGAGGAGATGTTGTCTCATCTATTCATGGTCATTTTTCATTAACTTGTTTTTCACTTTTTTTGGTTGCTTTCCATGGAGTGAGAGTGAGTGCGAGGTGTGAAAAGATGCAACTATTAGTGAAAATCTGACCAGGATGTGACTTGGCTTTAATGTCTTTGTATCCTGGTATACTCATTGCCAAGTACTTACTGGAAAAACTTGGCAACAGAAAATGATGTTCCACATGCTGCACATTACATAATTTGCTTATGTTATGTCAGGAACATGGGAAAGGGATATTTTTTTAATCATTTGACTATTTGCAGTTTGCAGGGTAGGGTCAAAACACATCCTTCAGTGTCATTAATGTTTTGTGGGCACTGGTGTTATTTTACAAATGATGTATTTTTCATTTTTCACTCCATGAATAATTAAAAATGTTAATTATTTGATTACCCATAGCGTTTTATGATTTCATATACTCATTCTGTGCGCTGACAATAAGCCTGTTGCTTTACTGTCCAATGGTTCTTGGACAGCTGTTAAAGGAGAGTAGCTGAGCATCAACAAACAATGTTCTAAAAATGGATTCTTGAAATAAACAGTTTCTGGTGTACAGACACAATAGTTCATATGGCACTCTTAAAAAAAAAAATAAGCACCAAGCCAACCAAGCCACAGCAATTCACGTGGGACAAATCTAAGTAGGCGAGCATTAGACAGAAGTAGTAAAATTACCACCTCAAGGTTATGGCCTTTTCATAAAATGATTTTTCTGAGATATCTTATTGTGTGTGATGATCACAAACAGATCATTGAAAGTTTCAAGTCTTAATGTATTGGCAGTCATCCTAATAAACATGTATTTAATTCACCTACTGTGCAGGCAGAGCCAAGGGTTCAAATCTGAGATTAATTAATGGAATCACTTGGCAGCTGAAGTTTAATATGAACCGTATTCTCACACAGCCCTTACTGCAGGATCGTTTAGCCACGCTAGCAGTAGATCAACAACTTTGATCCAGAATGAAATATCGACTATTGTATGGATTGCCATGAGATTCAGTGCATATATCCATGGTGCCCATGCGTTGTATGACTTTGGTGATTATCTGACTTTTCCTCTAGTGCAACCATGAAGTTGACATTTTGGGTTTTGACTGAAATGTCTATTAGACGTATTGTCATGACATTTGGTGCAGACATTCATATCCCCCTCAGGTTGAATTGTAATAACTCTGGTGAATTGTCATTTGTCCAATACCTTGGTTTTATGACCAAAAACTAATAGCATCCCCTTCAGCCTCATTTGTACTTTGTGTTTAGGGCTAACTAGCAAATGTCACTTCTAATGCCCTTGTTCTATGCCTGTGTGTAGATGGTCGAGGTTAGGCATTGATCTCGAATCGTTAGGGTCATGAGGATAGCCCATTAGTCAGGGGATAGGTTAAAGGCTGATATTTTTTTTTTTTCGATTTGGCTGTAGACTCTGTTATATGTTGATCTATTTTTCTTTAATGTAACACTGCTTTGTTCCTTACTCTACAAGTGTTATGGCTTCTAAGAATTCCAAGCTTACTGCTAGTTATTTATATTGTTAGCGTTCCAGAAATAAAAGTCCATTCTTTCAACCCACTGTTTGTCACCCCTGAAGTAACATTTGTAATCCTACTAGATCTGCTGTTGTTGACTTTAGAAATACATAGAGGCCTGGCGTTGTGACAGGGGTTTTATATGTTTTTATATGTTTGTCTAGCTTCCCTGTAATTTCTCAAGAGCACCAAAAGTTTAGATTGGCCATGACCAATACTGAGGCCTTGAGCCACAGGCATCCACTACAAACACACCCAACACAGGAAGGAACACTGACCGGTTAGGGTTAAATATAGACCCCCCCCCCCCAACATCCAGAATGAAACAAAGTATAATAGAATAGAAACAGAAGTAATTCTCACACTCCTTGACGTCAGAAAACAAGATGAATTCCAATGTAAACTTAAGACTCGAGGGGTGGCTGACTAGATTCCTAGGCTTAAAAACAATGAGCCGTCCCAAACTCTGAGCAGGATTTGAGCAATGCTTGTTGTTGTGGGCACGCAGATGAAAGCTGATCAAGGGAAAAGGGGAAGACATAAACCATTTCCTCCCTCAGTAAGTTTGCAAAAAAACAACAACAACAAAAACCAGCACCGCCCTTAAAAGAAACACCTCACGGAAAACTATGCACAAAATATTTTCTTTTTTTACACCCAAAAATGTTGAGCTTGACATTTGCCCAAGTTTTGAAAAATGTCTTTGGGTCTGAGAAGCGTTGGCTGACAGAAAGGATTTTTATTGAACTCATTGGCACAATAAATGTGAACATGTGCTCCACAGTGTCATCAGTATCTCTATGTCTCACCCACTGCTTTCTCGCTCTTTAGCTCCTCTAACAGCTGCACCTTATCAGTCGTTGGCGTAGTGCTGTCTTACACAATCCTTCGTCAGGCTACACAGTCCCCTTTTCGAGCCTCCTTCTCCCCTCATTTCCTCTTGGCCTGGGTTCCCACTCTGTCCCCCTCTTTCTCATTTACCTCCAAGCGTGATCCAAGTCCTTCCACTTCCTCAAGACTAAAAATTCTCAGTTCTAGACGGACTAGAAAAAACCCCACCTTGCAATACTTCATGGAGTGTTTACCAAAATCAAGCACCTTGCATTCATGCTGGATTCAGGATTCATTCCATGTGTGTTCAAAAGCGTCCGGACCCTCCCCCACTTTACTCACCGACTTAACCCCTCATTCCAATCCTAAGCACCAGCTTCCTGTCTCTCATGGTCCCTCTGTAGTTTTTTTAGTCTGGCATGTGGCCTCCCCACTCCTCTTGTTACCTTTTTCACGTTTACCACTTTGTTCACTGCTTCTTAATCCATGCTCACCCCCACACACACACACACACACACACACACACACACCCCCGCCACGCCCCCTCTTCAACACCCTCATCTTTTCCCCTCACCCTGGCACAATCCAAAAGATAGGGAGCCAAAAATTCCACAAATAAGACCCCCCAAATCTATCAGCCCTGCTTTTTTTCTGTCATGAGCCGGAAATTCTTGTATTATGAGCGAAAGGAATGGACTGCATTACTGCACTTTTGGGGATTACTGACGAACAGTCTGGTTTCACACTGATTGGCAGGGATATACTGTACCTGCACGTCAATCTAACACACATGGAAGTGACTAAGAGATTGAAGGAGCAGACAGAAATAATGCTCTGTGCATTAGAAGTCTGAGACTGGGGAATATTATGGGCTAACAATTTAAGACAGCATGAACCTCAATGCATTCATGTGCATATATATTGATTATAATCACGACCATAAGCATGTACAGCTAGTTTGGCAAGGAATCTTAAGATTTACATCACCATGTTTGACGCAATAAGTGTTTTCCTTGTTTCTATTATAGTGATCAGCTAAGCCTGGCTTTGCCTTTGAAAATTTTAAACGCAAAGATGCTTTATCCATGTTTTAGTCTAATTTAAAACACTGTATCCACACTGCACCTGTGATGCCTTTCTCTTATTTCACCACTAGGTGCTGCTACTAACACACTAGTCACTACTCAGCAGCTGTGGCAATGCAGATGTTAATCAAGGCACATCTGTGTGTGTGTGTGTGTGTGTGTGTGGGTGGGGCACACTGACCACACGGAGCCCAAGATGACATGGGGACTTTTGAACAGTGATTCCTACCCAAAGTATTTGTACACCCAGATGATACTTCTGCAGTTACCATGGGGTACGGACAGATTGTGGAGTAGGTCAGGTGGGTCAGGTTTATTTGGAGAGAAATAAAGTAAAAGTATTATCATGTCATCAAAAATGTAAAAGCTATATATTTGTGTTAAAGGGTAAAAATAATAATGAATTAAAATTGCTGAGATGCTGATCCAGTAACATTCTGGCTATGATAGTCAGCAAGAGAACCAGAGAAGCTAAAAATAATGGATACAGGTCTGAAACATCCGCCCTTTGCCACTCTGAGTGGTGGCAGGCAGTACAGATACAATAGTTGACTGAACCTTCTGAAAAAAAAGAGACCAAGCCTTAAAATATATATTGTAACAATATCCACTTTTATATACTTAATGATATTCAACTCAATTCAATTTTATTTATAGTGTCAAGTCATAACAGGTGTTATCTCAGGACAGTTCTACGCCACACTTGATAATTTACAAAGACTGTGGTGAGGAAAAACTTCCTTTTAACACCCAGTTTAAAATGAATATGAATATGTTTTGAAAATGAACACATGCAGAACAGCACAGGGGGTGAGGATGAGGAGGTACTTGGGCTGAGGGGTACGCCAGACAAAAAAGAGCTGAGAACCACTAAGCTAGAGAGTCCTGACTAAAATACTTTTTGTTCAGACTACATTAAGTTCCTGAGCTATTTGTTGACATAAACATGTCTGTTACACATGTGATAATGCTTATGTGTACTGTAGGAGGAGGGGAGGAGGCCCAGAGCCACCTCGTGCACATGGGGCCCATAATTAAAACATGTGTGTGTGTGTGTGTGTGTGTGTGTGTGTGTGTGTGTGTGTGTGTGTGTGTGTGTGTGTGAGTGTGTGTGTGCGTGTGTGCGTGTGTGTGTGTGTGTGTGTGTGTTTGTGTGCTACATAGTGACATGTTTGTTTGTTTACATGCTAAGGTTTCAAACGCCTCTTAGATTTTTTTTGACAAAGTCACACCCAGATCCACCTACCATACCATCATTTTGACCCTGTTGTGAAGGATATAGGGCTGATTCTGTGGTTGTTTAATTACAGTTATTTACATTTTTTATTTTAAACTACTTAAGCGACCATACTATTGCACAGCCACATCATCAATATATTTAGGAATACACTGTGAATATGTGTGATATATGTGATAAAACAAATACCACGAGGAGGGATGATAGGGTAAAGTACATTCTGGATTTATCACCTCAATCACAGGGATTTTATAGTGTTTAATTCAGCCAATCCAGATCCAGTTTCCTTACGCTCCCCTCCAGGAACCGGCCTATCAGGGGAGGAAATTCCAGTTATAGTACTCCACACATGAGTGTAACTCCACCCCGCAGCCCCTGTACGGAGGGTGGACCGGAGTAAAGAAAACAAGTTATCTCAGTGGCAGGCCATGTTACTGATGGTCTTCCTGAGAATGAGGGGCAGCTTTTAACCCAGGGAATATGATTAGCGGGAAAATGAACAAGGTAAGATCACAAGTCTCAAGTCTATAAGCCTCGAGAGAAAATGTATAGTTTCTGGTTGTGTTTGTCTAGGATCCAGTGATTGGTCGTCCAGTTAAAGTTACTTAGCAGTCAGTATTTGCAGCCTGTATGAAGGATTTTGGATGGATGCGTTGTGATGCTGAGTTTTCATATGCTGGCTGCGCACTTTGTGAAATTGACTTCTTGTCTTCTGTGGAGACGCCATAACGTTAAAATCATGTTCAGTTTTGCCTGTATTCAGATGTTTGCTCAGGTAGCCTACTAGTTATGTTAAGTAAAGTTATACACAAAAGCCTAACAGATATGTTCTGGAGGTGGCTTAAGAGAAAAATAGGCTCGGTACTGTGCTGTTCAATGGGAGATGTAATGTAACGTATAGCCGTATGTTTAGTTAACGTTACACTACATTTTCTTTGATAACCCCACAATTCGGCCTAGGCTACTTTTAATTATCGTGATTTCACTATAGTAGGTTAGTTATGAGAAACATGGAGACTCAAAGAAACGTGTTCTCTGTCCGTCGCACCTCATTAAACTGACATAAAGTGTTCTGAATAGAGTCATTTGATGCATTAGGCGGCCTACACCTTCCCCACTGTTACTGCGTCAGCACCACTCAGTTATTGTTAATGTCGCAAATTCATGTCGGGGCATGTTTCTCCAGAGCGCGCAGATGATAGGTGACAGGTTGGTTTGGTTTTACGTTAAAATGCATACAATTGCAGTTAGAAAACGTATGTATAAATTAAAGCAGCCAATGCAAAATCAGTAAAATGTGTGGATGAGTTTGATGGTTTCTCCACTATGTATCTCCAGTTACACTCTCAGTGAATTCCCAGCTCTAGACCTAAATGCAAATAGTCAAAAGCCAAGGGTAAGAGCTGGAAAGCTGTCCTTTACCTACTTCTCTTACACATCACTCATAAATTGACCATTTTGTAGAGCTGCAAAGATTAATCAATTAGTTGTCAACTATTTAATCAGTTTGAGTCATGTTTTTTTTTTTTTTTTTTTAAAGAAAAGTAAAAATTCTCTGATTTCAGCTTCTTAAATGTAAATATGTTCTGGTTTATTTACTCCTCTTTGGCAGTAAACTGAATATATGGTATTTGAGTTGTAGACAAAACAAGCTTCTTGGGCTTTGGGAAACATTGATCGACATTTTGCACCATTTTTCTTTAGACCATTTTTTTTTTTAGACCAAACAGATTAATCGACAATGAAAATGATCATTAGTTGCAGCCCTGCGCTGGAGACATAAAGTTCCTGATGCAATATAAAATGTGCCCAAATAGTTGCGTGACAGTGCAATTTGGTCAAAAACTAGTGTCTCAGACTGATCTCATGAAGTGGCGTATGTATGACACGTCAATTTGTATGCCATTATTGGCGTGTTATCAAGACGCATACTCGCTTTTTAGCGTGTTAATCAACGCCGTTTGGCCTCCATTGACTTACATTACCTTGCGATTGCGTGTGAATTGACGCCGTCACACAGGACTTTAACCCAGGAGAGCGGGGATTGCGTCCCGCGTGTCACGTTTCCTTTGTGTCCCGCATGTGACGTTTCCTTTCCACGTTTGTTCTTTTTCTAAACCCAACCCGGGTGTGACGTTTCCTGTAACCAACAGTAGCCTTGCGATAACGCGCCACGTGGCTTTAGAAAGTGCCGTGTATGTTTACGCTGTGACGTTGCAGACTGCCGTCCACTGTATACAACGTAGACATACACGCGGATAGCTCAAAATACGTACAGATAACACGCCACTTGGTTTTAGGAAAGTGGCGTGTATGTTTACGCGAAGTCATGATGTCATGTTGAGTGCCTTGTTAAAGAAAAGTAGGCTTGAGTAACACACAATTTGTTGCTTCCAGCCTCCTCAGATTGGGATGATAGACTGTGTGTGTGTGTGTGTGTGTGTGTGTGTGTGTGTGTGTGTGTGTGTGTGTGTGAGATGTACAATTTTCCTAAGGGCACATCAAGCGCACAAGTTGACTAAAAGGATGCTGTGAACCAAAATCTGTCATGTGTGTGAATGATCACGCTTGGTGTAGTAATCCTACCGTAGGTGTGTGTGTGTGTATGTATGGATGCCTACACTGATTAATGGCTGTTGCGTGGTTCATGCATCCGACAATTAGTGTTGGCTCCGTATCACCATCCCTTGTCAGAGTTCCTATCCTGCTTTGTGGCATGAGGAAAACAGCTACGCATTAACAACAAGATAACATTGTCCAACCTCTCCAACCTTTCCTTTACTGATAACAGTGTGGTCATTAAGCATTTTTTTCTCCTATGTGAACCATATGTAATGTAGATAGGCGGTGGTCAGCCGGCATTTTGATCAGATTGGAAAGGGTGATGTGATTTCAAAACTCAGTTTTTCTGGGAAAACCTGGGCAACAACAAACTATGTTGCCTTTGAGCAAGGCACTAAGGCACTCCACCGGAGATGCTCAGTAACCAGCAGTACAATACTGTTGTTGTACTCTGTGTACAGTAGGTATTCTATATTTGTAATTATTGGGTGTAACTGAGAAGTTTGATGGTCCAGAAAGGGTCCATGATGGCTGTGTTTACTTGGGACGCCCCCTGTTCCCTGCCTCAAGCCAAGAGGCGAATACAGAGCCTGGTTCACATTCCCTTGTGCCAGATGCAGTTACACTGAAATCTACAGTAGCACCCATTCACTCTCACCTGGAAAATCCAGGCAGCAGTAAAACAGAATGGATGCAAATGATTTGCATCTAGTCCAGCAGGAGCAGCGACAGGTTTCCTTGAAACGGACCGTCTGCGAGTCATGTGTCTGAGGCTGCAATGCGATCGGATCTGGTCCTAACTAACATGTCTAACCATCACTTAGTCATCACCCTTGGAAGATGTCATCCACTAACGTACTGAGGCCATGTCACAGTAAACTTTTGAGGCAAAGCAGATGGTGCATTCTGCCAGTAAATATCAACAACTGCAGCAGGGGGTGTTGATGGTGCTGCTGGAGCATTAAGGTCATTCTGTGTGTGTGTGTGTGTGTGTGTGTGTGTGTGTGTGTGTGTGTGTGTGTGTGTGTGTGTGTGTGTGTTAGCAGCAGTCCCACTGAGTCCCAGTGAACGGAAGTGTATCATGGCCGGTACGCTGACCTCACCTCGGGAACAGGCAGTCTCTGTTCCCTCCACTGCCTGTCCCACCCTTCTGACACACACGTGCACACTCACATACGAATGAATTGACACACATTTATTAACACACATGCTGGCCTTGATGCCAACAAATGATGCAGGAACCCAGATAAGCCCAGACCCATGTAAGACACTTTCAAAGGTGGGTGGGATTTAAGTACACAAGAAGTCTCAAACCCAACGATGAATGGCGTGTGTGTGTGTGTGTGTGTGTGTGTGTGTGTGTGTGTGTGTGTGTGTTGTAGTGCATAAAACATTGTGTAATAAGCAGACATTACAAACTGTTGGCTTGTTGTACATTTCTGATGGATACTAAACGTTCCTGTCACAAAAAAAGGAGACTCCGGGTATTTCCATTGAAACTGAGGGTCAAGTCTCTAAAGTCTTTTAAGGACCTATGAGTTAGACTTGTAGAATTGTGTGATTGTCAATGGGAAAACCTGCTTTGCACTTACATCATTTGGACACGAGATGCGATATTACCTGGCAAACAGTTCACATTTATTCATTATAGAGCCGGAACAATTAGCATTGATTTATTGATTAGTCTACTGACATAAAAGGAATCAGCATCTCTTTTGATAATTGATCAAACATCAAACATGTCAAACATTCACTGGCTCCAGCTACTTAATTGTGCTGCTTTTCTTTGTCTTATGTGACAGTAAAGTATATATCTTTAAAGTTACTTTGTACTTTGAGAGCAACAAAAAGCCAGAGTCAAATTCCCTGTATGTGTTTACACTTGGCCATTAAAACTGATTCTGGACTGTTGTACATCTCTTAAATAAACTGCGCAAAATCATTGTCCCATTAGCAAATGAGCTAACAAGAGGAGAGCTCGTTCCCATCCAATAACTTTTGTTGAATGAAATGATCTCCGGTCCTGAGAGCAAATACCAGGGGGGAGTAATCAGCCCAGTATAGCGAAAATAGAAAGAAACCCAGAGAGCCTTTGTGTCTGACTAGCGCTACCATGTTACCGGTAGCCCCTACGTCACCAAGCTTTTAGAACAACATATTTCAAGAAGATGTGCCAATGAACTTTGCTTTGCACTTTCTGGTGTGACCCCATCTTTAGACAGTGAAGGAAAATAAGGATGGGAGTTTTTCCACTATTTCCTGCATTGATTAAAGGGGACCTCCACTGATTTAACACATCAAAGTCTGTTTACAGCTTTGATGTTGAGTACTACAGCATGTTAAAAAAAAGTTGTACAGTGTATATGTACTGTATGCCTTTTGTGACTCAAGAGGGAGCTGCGTAAAGTCTGATAAATGTCCCCAAGTGATGTCACTTGAGTCAGTGTAGGATGGGTCTGAAGACTTCAAGTTTGAAAACGAGAAACATCTGGGTGTGTGGAGTTACAAAGAAGAATCCTTGGATAATACACTCGGATCTCCGACCGAACCGTTGCTAGGCGATTTGAATTGTGGGTAATGTAGGCGCCAGGTTTTGAGAAGAAAGAAGAATACATGGAATAAAAAAAGATGATATCTCTGGTTCTGCTGCATCGCTTTAGTAATTGTCCATCATCACTCCGACAATGTTATAGTACTATAGAGTAGAGCTGTAATCGGGCCGGATTACGGGCTTGCAACCCGGAGTGAAAGCCCCGGTCCAGCCCGAGCCCGTTTAAAATTATAGAAATTAAGACCGAACACTAAAATCCAATTTTGCAGGTTGGTGTATTGGTGTCAACCCAGTTGTGTATAATAATCGTTTTTGTAACTTATTCGTTATCAGTGGGGACGCCAGTCATGTCAGGGATGAAATAAGAAAAAAAAAATTAAAATGTTTTTATTTCATGCAGTTTGGCCAGGTGGTTATCAGAGACAATCAAATTCAAGCAATTGAAAATGTATCAATCAAATGGTCAGACTTTTGGTTGTGCAGAACGGACACTAACCCAAAGCGACTGTGTTCGGCTTGAAAAATGCCCTAAAGATCGGAAGACAATGTTCCATTATGAGTCACAATCACTTCTTATAAGTTCTTATAATGACAAAATCCGTAGGAAGAGTTTCCCCTCCGAGGCTTCTTCCAATGTGTGCCCTCACTGACCATCTGCAGCTGAAGCTGAGGTCACAGTGTCCAGGCCTGCAGTCAGTAATGTAGCACTCCCACACAATGCCCATCATTGTCTAAATATCAAGACTATTTTTGGAGAGAAAGAAGAGGAAAGGAGCAAGAGAGTTTCCAGGGGTGTGTGTGTGTGTGTGTGTGTGTGTGTGTGTGTGTGTGTGTGTGTGTGTGTGTGAGTGTGAGTGTGCGCGCACAAATGGTTTCTGTGTATTTGTTTTGACATTTGTATGCATAAATATCTGCCTGTGTGTGCATCTGTTGTATAAGTGTCCAACCCCTCCCTGGTTGAATCCAGCTACTGTTCTCTGACGGCTGGCAGACGTGCAGCGAGGAATGGGAGGGATTTCTGGTTAGAAAGCATTTCTTTGACTCCAGAAACCTCTGGTTCCTTTTTCTGCCAGATAGCTAAAAATATTAGAAAAAGGACCTTCTTGTGCGTAGCAGATGTTGTAGGTGGGGTCTATCCTGACATAAGTGGGGGACACGGGGACGGGAAGAGGAAAGGGGAAGGCTGTCAGTTTCCACTGACCTGTCTGCAGGGCTACACGTCTGCACGTGAGTGAGTGTTTGTGTGCAGCTTGTGTGTGTGTAGAGTTTTTCTTCCTGAGGTAGCTGTTTACAACTTGTGTCACTTCTGTAGAAATGTGGGCAGGTCCCAGCTGGTGGAGGCTTTGTAAGTCAGAGGGGCACATGTACTGTACATGGGTTTGCCCTGGAGCTCAACGATTAATCACTTTCAAATCGAAATCGCAATTTGAAAGAGTGTGATTAGCTAATCGTAAATACCGCGATTAATCGAATGTGAGTATTCAGTTGAATGTTTGGTGTGACATTTGGTTTAACATTTTTTATTCCTCTTTTCATTATTATATTTACTGTTTTTTTCATAAGAGAAATGCTGGAATAATGTTACATACCACAGATTGTTTACAGAAATGTCCTATTTTCAGTGGATTTTTCATTCATGATGTGATAAATGTTCTGCGTTTGACTGTTCAATGTTCCATGCTTATTAAAAGAAAAACACTTATCGCCGGCAGTTCACATCTATGTTCTCATCCTTGCATAAGAATATAGAGCAGTTTTGATGGTGTCTTATGACATGTTTTTTTGTTACACAGTGAATATTGAACATTAGCTATACTTTTTGTTTACAGTGTTTCCTCTAGAATTTTTTTCAGCAGCGGCAGGGGGTGGGGGGTGTTGAACGTCAAAAAATAACGTTACCTGAAAACAGCGTGTAGTTTCTTTTTAGCATCTCACATCACACTTTCAGTCACTATGACCACTACTAAGGTCAGAAACATAAAATGAACCAAAATATGAACGATAACGTCGCTGTCGACGGGCTTATCTGCTAATGTTAGCTATCGACCGTTAGCTTGTAACCATCCAGCAAATAGACGGTACTGTAGGGTGCCATTACCTGAAACCGGTGATTTAATGTCACCGTACATTTTACACACAGTTTAACAACAAAACAAAACGCTGAGTCAACATTACTAGCTACGTTTTTCATGTTGGTTTTGAGCGGTATGCACCCCCACTAACCTAGAAAACGGTTTTAAAACAGTAACGTTAATACAGTGTGTCGGAGGAATACAGCGTCTCCTGCAGCGGGGAGTCAAAGGCAGAGGGACTGAAGCGTTCGCTAACGTTAGCTTCTTGTCTCATCTGGGGTCTGATAAACAGTAAATTCATCAAAATCAGTGTCCACAACACTATTTCCCAATAAACTGTAGCTGTCATATTTCATGGGACCCGCGTGAGTGCGGATTTCATGTCGTGGCTTTCGTCGCCGTTTGTCACTTTGCCTAAGATTGCCTAAGCCCTGTTGTTTATTTGGTTGCCATGACTTCGCGAGTTATGACGTCCTGTCACTGTTCCAGTTGCTCACCCTAAAGGGGAGAGAGAGCCAAGGGGGTAGGCTTCTCCTCGGACCGCGAACCTCCTATGGCGCCATTTTGATGCTAACAAGCCATCAACTCCCGTTAGCATTCCATTGACTGCCATTAATTTTGGCGCCACTTTGACAGTGAATAACTTTACATCTGAAGCGTTTAAAGACTCTATTTGTCCATTGTTTTTTTCTAAAGAAACACGACAATGTATAAAAGGCTCCATTACCTTGTATCTCACGTTATGGCTCTGTAGCAGGCGTTTTTGTAAAAATAGGCTAACGCTTGTGTCATAACCACGTGATTTACTGTCGCGCAGTAGAGGAATAACCATATAGTACAGGAGAAGCTTGCAGGTAGTTTCGTCTCACATTAGCTGTTTAAGTGTAATTACTAATGTTAACTAGCATTTTAGTTAGCAATAATTAGCCTGTGCCTATGTTATCTCCTTACATAAACCTACGCTGTCCGTCTCTGCAAGATTGGGAATGATTGAGATTTCTCTTGGCACAGCTACCAGAAGACTTACAACTTTCAGACAGGTTGCTCACGTCACATTTATGTTGTCTCTCTCAGTTGGAGGCTGCGCAGTAACGCTCAGCCATCACCGGAAAAGTGCTTCTAACGGCCTTCACTGGTCTCCGTCCAGAGCAACGGGATCTGTTGGTCCATTCTTATATACTGTCTATGGAGAGAGCGGATGACAGTTCGCTTGAGTTCAGTAGAGCAGACGGCTCTGCAGAGTCGTGTAATTACGACTATTTCATAAACAGCTGAAGGAGCGGCGGTGCGCGGTGTACATAGCGGAAACCCTGTTGTGCGTCTGCCCTATTTCTGATACCGTGGCGGCAGAAATTTTACCATGGTGGGCCACCACGGTAAAATCAACATAGAGGAAACACTGGTTTAAAATCGCAATTCGAATTGTAATCTCAATATCTGGCAAAAAAACTTGCAATTCGATTTTTTCCCCCAAATCGTTGTGCCCTAGTTTGCCCATCACTATTTTTCGGTGACGGCAGATGGATCCAGTTTGGTTAACCTGTGTGGTTGTGTGTTTGTGCATCTACAGTATTAGTGAATCAATCGATTTGTGTAGGGCTGTGCATTTAATCAAAGTTTTAATCGTGATTACGATTTTTGCTCCTAATGTTTACAAAAACAGATTTTGCACATTACGTTTTGCAAGTAAACTCTTATTTGGTCTTGTGCTCTGAATGAAAAAAAAAGAAAATTCAAACGGTAAAAGTATTAAGGGAAATTTGACAGTTCAAGGTGTTTTCACTGTTGATTTGTTTAACTGTTTCACTGCTTTTTTTAAGTTCAATAACTGCAACATCTTTCCAAAAGACAATGAGTAATTGTGTTAAATAATTGTGTTTCAAAATTGACCAAAAATAATCGTGATTATGATTTTTTTTTTTTCATAATCGAGCAGCCCAAATTTGTTCATTTCCTGCTAAATAGATTAAAAAAAAGTTCTGTTTTTCAGCTTATTCCTCTCAGGCAGCAGAAATTATCTAACCAGTCTCTTTATTAGCTCACTCAATAGCAAATAACACATGTTTTACCAGGGGATGATGTTTTTTATCCATTACAGTGGTGACGATAATTACTATCCTGGGGACCGGGCTCAGCATTTCAGGTTGTTTTCAGGGCTTATACACTCGGGCTCTTCCAGTTGTTTTCTGCTTCCTCTGTTGTCATCCTCCTCAAAGTTGTAAACCTCCTTCCCTGAGGTTTCCTTTGCTGGACTCCCAAGTTGAGCAGAGTTGTTTTCAATAGATTTGGCCACTTTGCTTTTCTTAATTAAGGTAATCATGCATTAGTACTTGTGGAAGTTACCTCATGATACAGGACCAATGCCCTGTAATTGTTCTGTAGGCCAGTGATTCTCAAAGTGGAGTCCGTGGCAGCTGCAGATTCCCTTCTTCAGAACGCTTCTGAACTAACTTACTAACTATGTACTTTGTGTCGTAGGTATCAAGGCTTGAAACTACAAAAATATTTTGCGCCAGAAAGTTGTTACCTAGTGCAGCAAATAGTGAATCTGCCAGTCTTAACACTCAACCATGTAGATTAAATATATGCTGTTGACTCTCATTCCAAAGTCCATTTGCTTTTGGCCATATCACATCTTTGCCCAGTTGTCATGGAATGGTGTTTAAGGATTTCTCATCCATGTTGGCTTAAAGTGCTCATATTATGCTCATTTTCAGGTTCATAATTGTATTTAGAGGTTATATAGTAAGAGGTTTATATGATTTAATTTTCAAAAAACACCATATTTTTGTTGTACTGCACATTGCTGCATCTCCTCTTTTCACCCTGTGTGTTGAGCTCTCTGTTTTAGCTACAGAGTGAGACATCACACTTCTGTTCCATCTTTGTTGGGAGTCGCACATGTGCAGTAGCTAGGTAAGACTACTAGCCAGTCAGAAGCAGGTATCAGGGCGTGTCACGCTAGCAGCTAGGCGAGCATTATATCGTGTGTTAGAAAGTGACCTACGTTTGTCATGGAAGTAAAGGCTGAACTAAGATAGAGCTGTTTGGAGCAGTTTGTGAACAGTGTTTTCTGTTGGAGATGGTAAGTCCCTTTGGGGTGGACTTTGGGCTTTTTCACTTTGTAAACCTATAACGTGCACAAAAAAGATATATAAAACGATAAAGGAAAGGGAAAAAGCCAAAAAAGCATAATATGAGCACTTTACAAGTTTGTCCTACTAAATGGATACACTGTTTCCAAGGTAAAGAATGAACTTTGAACCTCAACAAGCTAAAAAAAAAATACATTTTCAAAAACTAAAATAATGTTCTGCCTAAACAGTGAATATTTTGCACTTGTGCACTAAGTGCATTTGTACTTAAATTTTAATATTTTACATCCTGTATTTGTTTATACAGCATACTTTCTCTGGATATGGCTGTTGCAGAGATCAAACCTGCAGCCTTTTGGAAAAATCTGTGCTTACACTAACCACTTGGCTAACATATCACGTTGCCTTTGACACAGAAAAGCAGCACTCCAATTGTAATTTTTTTGTAACACAATTATTTCTTTCAGCATGCCTTTGTTGGATAGCCAAATAGAGAAGGGACAGGAAATGAGGGGAGAAAGAGAGATGGGGGCTGTCATGCAACAAAGACCCCCGGCCAGACGTTGCGGTTCATGGTCAGCGCCTTAACCCCCGGGGCCACCAGGGCACCGCAGCACACCAACTGTTGTTGTTGCAGTTACATGAACTATAAAGTGGTTTCAACAGTGAAGCTTTACCATCCAGTCCCCCTCACATGAACCAGAGTATAGCAGCTTATATTGGTGTCAATATGAGACCTTTCACAGTATTCAGTAGCGGAGTGGTGTATCACTATCTGACCATAATGGTCTGTGGTTGGACTATATAGTGGTCTTGATTGTGTCTGAAACAGGAGGAATGCTGCCAACCTCTCATCTATGTGTTTATCTCTCAGCCCACATCACCACTGGGGTTTAGCTGACAGTAACTGGTTGCTTTTTTAAACTCACCGTGGGCCCCGTGTGTATACTCATGCATGCCCATACACACTAGGCATAAATGTCAAGACGGCGCTAATGAGCAAGGCATACGTGAGGTAGTTCTCTCTGAGGACAAAAGACACACGGGCGAGTCCAACAATGTTTGACAACACTCCTAATCAAAAAGCTACGTTACAAAATTTCATTTTAGACATTTATTTACTATTTTATTCATGTATTACGCTACGTTTGTGAACCCAAGACTTTTGTAAACTCATTTCAAGCACCAAAGTAATTGAGTGTAGGTTTGTTTTCACAAGAGATTTGAGAAATTTCAAAAAGCGAACATCAACTTCTCACCTTTAGGGTCAAATTATCTCATTATACATTGCCCTGGAACACAATTGGGCATCACTGTACTGAAGGCTGAGTTTGTTCTGAACATTTTGTTATGAATCACATTGGTATCAGGTTATATGCAAATACCCTTAAAAGGAGAATTTAAGAAGATATGTAAAAGTGCCCTTAGACCTCAGAGGGTTAAATTGGTCATGAGGCCAAGCAGCATTGGTTATGTTTAGGGTTCAGGAAAGGAAGGAGTAGCAAATCAAGGATTCATCAAAACAGGATTAAGATGAGAAAACATGACACTTTAATGTCCGTGTGAAACTTTAAAGTCCGTGTGGAGGTTTGTTGTTTTTACAGCAAGACAAGTATAGACGAGACTAGGCATACTGAGTCAAATAGAAATGAATGAAAACATAAGAAATATACAACTTCCAAAAGTAACGACTACGCAGTTTTAGAGAGGTTCGTCAATCTCCTGACCGCACCATATTACATAACAGCCCACCACCAGCCCCTTAGCCACCCACCCGGTCCGCCTCCACCATCCAGGGCACTGCGGTCGGAGTACACTTGTACTAGAACAGGCCAACAGCCGCTTCACACGGCTGGCAGAGGGTGATGCCAGGCAGGCAGCTGTCCAAACACAGTCCAGTCCCTAGAACAGAATCAGAGCAGCACGATAATGAAAACAAGTGTGTAAACATCACCCTTTCTTTGTTACCAAGGAGGAAAAGCACACACAGACTAGAGGAGAACAAAAAAACCTTTATGTGTGTGTCAGGTTAATTAACCAACGCTATGGAAACATGCACACTGAGAAGCCTTTGCAGCATGATCACTTTCTCACATATCGCTGTGTTCTCATGGTGATGATGTCGATGCTTTGTTTGCTCTCAGATGAGTGAACAGAGAAACACTTTCTGCTACAAATCCTACTCTTTTGACTGGATACCTGCCAGTTTCCAGAATATGTGTGCTGCCGATCAGCATGACATTGCACATACTGTTTGTTCAAATGCCCCCCCCCCTCACCTTACCACACACACGCTTATTTTCCTTCTCCCGTTATGTATCCATGCAAGAAGACATTGTAAGCAGCAATCCCCATACTTAGCCCTGGGTTGTTAGTGTTCTCATGTTCAAAGCCTCCACAGAGTCACGTCAGGCCCAGTCATCTGTGGATGTGATCCCATGTTGGGAAACAAAGAGGCACTGGGCGGGAATGGCTACCACACACACGCACGCACACACACACACACACACACACACACACACACACACACACACACACACACACACATTGGTGAAAGAAAAGTGGTTGATTTCTTTTACTTTCGTTTTTCCTCCTTACTCTCTTTTTAAGAATTAGACCATGGCATTTGCTCTTTTTCCTCCTTCCCATACCTTGACACACACACACACACACACACACACACACACACACACAGGATTATAGTGTGGTATGGGCGGGAACCACTAGGATTATTACTGGAAAAGAGTTACACAACCAGAACAGAAGTTCAAGAGGTAAAGAGAGTAGAGAATGGATGTAGTCATAGTTGTGCACATACATACTATACTAAGCACCCTGATCCGTCACACACACACACACACACACACACACACATACACACACACACACACACACACACACACACACACACACACACACACACATGCACAGGTTAAAACTGACAGTTATAAGCTCCTGTCATTATTACACTCCACTAACTCACAAGCCATCACTTTGTTTTCTTAAAAAGAAATTGTGAAAAGAGTTGGGGAAGTCCAATTTCTTTGGGCGTCTTGTTTATATCCTGTCAGATGGAAGTGCATAGAGGGTTAACCAAATCATACTCTCCCTCAAACAAGGATTCGTGCATTGTTTCTGAGAGTAGGCAGCTCCACAGACTGCGTAAGCCAAGTCTGGTCCTGTATCAAGTTTCTAAGTGTGAATCTCATTTTCCCTTGTTTGTGTGAATGCAGGGGGGGAAGGGAGAGCCCCACGTCTTCAAGGAAAAGACCTTTAAGAAGAAGCGGCAGTGCAGCGTGTGCCGTCAGAACATCGACAACGTTGGCTCCTTCTGCAGAGGTACATGTTGCAAGCACGTGTTGTCGTTGTTGTATTTGCAGTTTGGTCATTCACGACTAAGTGACTCTAAAGAACCGAGCAAACATGGTAACCAATGTCATGATAGGTTAGAATGGCAGCAGGATGTAGGATGTGTCACGTATGAATGAATAAACGGCAGCACACACCAGCTGTGTCACGTAGTGTAGTGTCATTTGATCCCTGAAGCATACGCTGGACGCGCCATTCAGACAAAAGAAGTACGGGTGCCAAATCTGGGGAGCGATTGTGACAAAAATAACTGCTTTTCTCAAATCTTATGGGAGTGTGCCTATGTTCCCACAGCCCTATGTTCCCACATTTCAAAAAAAAATTTTTTTCACTGAAAATTAGGCCCTATGTTCCCACATTTCTAAGATTTTTTTTCAAAATTAGGCCCTTTGTTCCCACAGCAACATAGGGCTGTGGAACCATTGGGCTGTAGGAACATAGCGCTCACCCCAACTTATCACGTGTCGCAAATATGACAGTTGCATATCCTGATGCATCTACATAGAGTGCTGCAGGATTGAGTCCTAAAGCTAGAAAATGCATTCTAGCATTTTTTGCACTTCCGGTTCCCTCGTATCAAAGTCAGTGGGTTTTTTGAATGGGTTTTTGGTTTGATGCTTGAAATAAGGTATGTGGTTAAAATCCCATTGGTTTTTTGTTGAGGGAACCAGGGCAGTGCTAACTTCCAGGTTGGCCTACAAAAATACTTCACCCTGCGACTAACTATTGTAAGCCCAAATGCAAATCTCGGTATGTGCTTCCCTTCAGGATGTAAGCCATACAGTAGGGTGCAGAGATTACGTGTGACATGTGAACATGAATATAGCAGGAGGATATCAATGCAACATGCAATAAAATCAAACAGAGATGAAAGTTCCGTAGACAAATATTACTTTACTACTTTGTTTACCTTATTACTTTATATGTAGACTAAACTTGTACTATATACTCATTTTGACGTCTTTCTTTTCTTTCCTCCCTCCTTTCTCATTCCTCTTAGTATGCAAGACAGCCACCCACAGGAAGTGTGAGGCCAAGGTAAGAATCCACTTTTACAGTTTCCACTTCTGAGCATCAGCCTCAAAACAAAAAAGAAGAATCAGTCGTGACACAGTCATGGGAAGTATAGAAAGTGCTATAATCAGCTGGGACAGAGGATATTATTTCTTCATTATCCACTGAACAGTTGATTACCATCCACCATAAAGGTGTATTTTCTGTTTATGTGCATTTTCAGTTTGCGCATAAAAAACATTGGAAGTGGGAACAGCGCTGGAAATTAAAAAAAAAAGTTTTTATGCCTAGCTGAGGTTAAAAAGTTGATGTATCGATATTAACAATGCAATGAAAAGTGCAATGGAAACAGGAAACATTCATTCGCATAATGCCTTTTTTCTGTAAATTAGTTCAAATTTGCGCTACATTTAAAACCTGACTACTGTCAAGCTCCAGCAAATAAAATGGATTCACATGGATTCGTTAAGTTAGTGACCCGAGGCATGTCTCATTAAACAAGGTCAAAACACCCAAATCATAAATGTGATAAAGGAAACTGTGAACCCCTTGGAGTTATGTGAACATAATGATGCCTAATGTAACATTAAGTAGACTGTGGTAACTATGGGAAGGACGCATTTATGGTTTTGTCTTCAGAAGAACGGCATAAATATGAGAAAACTAAAACATAACTGTGAAAGATAATGCTACGTGTAAGACATAAAAGGCTTACATTATATAAATAAGCATAGGTGGTTTATATATGTCATATTTGTTGATTGAGTTGAATGTTTCCCATTCCAGTAAATCTTGACATAATACATCATTTCATTAAATCAGTTCAAATTGATACTCAGTAAATCAATCAGTATTGATCACTTTAGTAATATGAACTATTTGAAGTTGACAGTGTGAACACAACCTGCTCTGTAGCTTATTAAATGTGCAGTCATCACCAGCCATTACCATGACCATAATTTAAGGTCTTACCCAGTAGCTGACCCACTAATCTTGCTTACTGGGTCAGATCTTTGTTCGTATATTAATGTTACTGCACTGGACTATAGGAATAACATGTAAATCCTTATCGAAGCTGTTTAGAAGATTATGTTATGCCAGTGAGGTGTGAAAAGACGCATGACAGTGGCTCTGTGAGGGCAGAAGTCTCGAGATCTCTGCTAATGTGAATGCCGCTCAGTTGCATTCCTCAGAAAGAGCTGCAAGCCTTGCTTGAACCCCACACTGCTGCCTCTGTGAAAGGATCATTGATGGAGAGGATGGTGTAATGAATAGACAGAGGGATGCAGAGGGGGAGAATGCCAGCCATGGCCAAGGTGAAGAAGAGGGGAGAGGCTGAGGCAGGGAGCCTTGGCAGGCGAAAGAGAGAAAGCCAAGGGCAAAGGCATGTGGCAAAGACGAGCCTCATTCCTCTCTTCCATCCTCTGGTCTTTTATCTGCGGAGAGGAGAGCCCTGAGGATGCGTTCCGAAATGAAAGGATGGCTTTGAAATAGCACATTCAAAGGGAGAATCCGGCACCTTTACTGTGGATGTCAAATCAAAGTACTGATGGTATATGTAGTCCATTGAAGGATTCCCCAGTGTGTCTATATTGACTGAGAAAGCGAGTTCTTCTGCTCGCAGAGCCCTGGCAGCTGTGCCTACATGTACCATAATGCGTTGCGCGAGCAGCGACTTCACTAAGCTCTGTTAGCTTCTTAGTAAACAAAATAAACTCACAAAATGTCAAGAAAGGAAATACTCTTTGTACAGAAAAATACAGCTGTACACCTTCTGAGTTGAAGTTTGTCTCTGAACCAGGATGAGATTAATTACCTTGTTAACTCATCATAAAACACACTTCATTCAAACGACAATGTCGAGATTAATCCTTAATTTACGTAGTAAAATGTGAAAATATGCCATCTCCACACCTCTTATATTCCCCCGGGGTTTCTTGTTGGCGGCTCTAACTTCTTCTTCGTAGGCAGACAAAAGCTGCCCCAAAATCACCCTGCTAGCTTTGGTTGTCTTATCTTTGGGATCCTGACGGTCTCCCGCACACCTCTGTCCAAGTAAACATGCAATAATGCATTCAGCCCTGTGAAAAATGTCATCTGCGACAGTAATCAGCCATAACATAGTAAAAAATGCCCATGCTGACATTCATTACACAGTGCAGCAGAATTATTCCGTTTCTGTCTGTATCAAAAGGCAATTTGAGCAAAGGCGCCACCAGTCGATGTTTGCTCTTGGCAGCTCATGTTCTCCGGCTCTCTGCCCCATCCATATAGTCCCTCCTGCAGCTGCACCCTCTTTTGGCCTCTCTCTGGCTGAATATGGATGGCGCTGAATATCTGAGACAGCCAAAACAATAAAAATAAAATGTACACTGTAACTAATGCCCGTCTATAACAGCTAGTTTGCAATACAAGAGAAGAACACAGGAAAGTTTGTGAATGGCATTGCGCCCCCCAGCTACCAAAGCTGAAGTAGCTCTTTCGTTCTCCAGTAGTGCAGATTTTGCATCTGGGCTGGCTGAGCCCTAGAGACAAGGGGAACATTGGAAAGAACTGCAGGCGTTTTTTCACAACATATCCCTTATTCAAATACAGTTAATAATTGCTATTGATGATAGCTTGGCTATTTGAAAATGGCAGGTTTGTGCAGGATGTCCCGTGTCATGCAAGTGATGATTCTCTCTGACCAATCAGTGGTCTGCTGTGTTTTAAACTCCTTCTAGCGTCGGCCCATGTTGCTTTTTTTATCATCTCCCCGGGGTGATAAAAAAAGTACCAGGTACTATCAAGAACTTTTGCTAATGGAAAACCAAAACAGGTCGAGTTGAGTATAGCCGTGGCATACCATGCAGTGTAAATGTGGCATTAGTAAGCAGTAGAGGTGCTGGTAGGTGCATTTTGTAACCTTTGGACGGAGCCAGGCTATCCGTTTACCGAACGGGTAGTCTATATCCCCGACGTTCCACTTCCGGGACTGCTCCGTTGCAGACAGAAATTCCGGAATTTCTCTCATTTAGGCCGGATATCCGTTGCCTTGGGCTTCCTTTGTGTTGGCATTTTAAACTCTGGTCGATTTATGAGGACTATGTTTAACCTCTTCTCAGATCTCTGCAGGGTAAATCCAGACAGCTAGCTAGACTATCTGTCCAATCTGAGTTTTCTGTTGCACGACTAAAACAACTTTTAAACGTACACGTTCCACCTAAACAAGTTCCTTCCCGAGGCTATTTTGCAGTGACACTGGGCCTGCTGCCAGTGCTTATCGCCGCCCATGACGATTGTGATTGGTTTAAATAAATGTCAATAAACCAGAGCACGTTTTTCACCCATCCCAGAAGGTCTGGCAAAGCGAGACTACCAAACGAGAGACAAAAGGGCTGAAGAGAAAATGTTTCTCTGTCCCTCTGTAGACATTTTTATTATTTATTTCAACAGAACATATCATTTTTCACATTATCTCCTTTTTTGAAAGAAACCTAGTGGGCAGATTGTAAAACAGCGAACACACTTTATTTATAGTTCTACAGAAAAATTCAGGTTAAACTGAATTGAAGATTGATTACAGAAAGAAGCAGGATGTTGTTTAATAGCCTTACTGTGACTGTCTGATGTGTTGTTGTTGACGGGTTGTTAGACAGAGATTTCCATCTGTGCTGCCCAGGAAGGGAGAGGTCGGATAAGGCAAGGCGAGGGGGGATCTGGCGGCTGGGTTCATCTCAGCTGTTATCTAACCTCTAACCTGAGGCAAGATGGAGATAGCATGCCAACAATCTGTAATACTGTGAATTCTAAAATGTATGATAACTTTGTGGCGAAATACCGTAAATTAATAGCAGATCCCAGCTGTTTGCCTTCCTAGCTGATTAGCTTTAGCCTTCCTTTAGTCTCACATTGCCAGATCTATCTTCACAGTGCTGTGGAGTAAAGTCTGGCTACACCATAGATACACCAATGGTATTCGCTCTGGGTTGTTTGCATTTCTTTAAACCAATCACACACTTGGGTGGCGCTAAGCTCCGGATGCAACAACGGTGCTTCTGTAAAATGGTCTCTGGAAGGAACTTGCTTTGGTGGAACATTTGCACTGTTCATACAATACCGTGACGTGAGCTATTTAAATAAGCTGGATACATGGTTAAACATAATTTGCTCTTATCACCGCAGTACTTCATCCACAGCAATTCCCGCCAATCGGTCCTGAAACGGCCCAGTTAGATAGTAAATGCCATAAACATATTCTTCTTAAATCTTTACAATCATTCAAATAAAAAAAACAAGCAGGCCTGCCTTATTGCATGGTTCAAATTCCCGTCAAAACCTGCAATTTTCAGAGTGTAACGTTAGCTTGCTAGCTCGTAGGTTGTTCTTATTGTAAAGGGGCAAAACCAGGCTTATTCTGGCAATGTACTTCCGTTGATCCAGACTAGCCTTCCTTCTATAGAGAGTGACCTGTTGTGTGCTAAACAGAAGTTTTTACCTGTGTTACAAGTCTAATTAGTTCATGGTGTTTCCTCACTTGTACCTCACCTCACATTTGGCAGTTATTACCTGTAACCTTGTGCATGTATCAACCACCTCTGCTCTCCTTCTCCTCCACTGCATATTTACTTGTTCGTGTTTACGTGCACTCACACATCTGGAGATCTGCCCTCTGTCATCTGTAAGCCATCCTGTTCTCCTCAGGCTTCTATTTACATCTGGTGTTGCCGTAAGCTGGGTGACAAATCATCTCATTACAGTATAGTAAGTACAGTATCCCGTCACTAGGTCTGCTCCAGTTCTCTGCAAAAAGCTCCCCTCCTAGAGAGAATGAGTGGTGATTATAGGTAGTCTACGTACAGTTCATGTTTTCTTGTTGTTTTCTTGTTCTCTTCTGTCACTATGTTCCCTACTCTTTGCCCACAAGGTCAACAGCCTCCAGCTGACCCATCTCTATTCTATTAAAAAACACTCAGAGACTCTCTCTCTCTCTTTCTCACACACACTAACACACACACACACACACACACACACACACACACACACACACACACACACAAACAGAAGGCCATAAACAGTTTTATTTCAGCATGTTCTCTCAGAGAACAGTTTCTCCTTATCTTTATTCCAAGTGGAAAATCTAGTCCACAGGGAAATAGATGGGGGGGGGGGGGAGAGAGAGAGAGACTGGGGCCCAGGGGCAAAGAGATGGGAACAGTGGGAGGAGGAAGGATTAAAATTTGTGAAATAAAGCCTGTGACAAGTTCACTGGCCTGTCTGACTAATTAGGCAAGAAGAGGCATTTCCGCTGGTTCACTGAATAACTGAAACCCTTGGATTGGCTGGCTGAGAAGTAGACTGAAAGAGTGATGGATATGGACTGGACTGACTGAATGTATATGGGGATTGGCTGATTGTTACCCCTGAATTAGTCTGGCTCAACGAAAGTACATTTCCCGAATAAAGCCTGACATCCGGCGTGAGATCCAGCTAAGTTAAATAGCTCACATTATTGTATTGTGTGAACAGTTAACTTAATTAAATATTTTGTGTGGCGTTTTCTTTTGGGGGATGCAAATGTCCCACCAAAACAAGTTCCTCCCTGAGAATATTCTGCAGAGGCACCGTCGCTGCTATGATTGTGATTGGTTTAAAGAAATGAAAACAACCCATAGCGTTTGTTTCTCCCATCCTAAAATGTATCTGTGGTGTAGCCAGACTTCACAGCGCCATTGAGATAGGTGTGGCAATGCAAGACTTCCCCCTGAGTAGACCCAGTGTGACCACTTTGCTTTGAGTTTTGTTATGAGATCAAAAGCCATCAATTCAAATCAATCAAATGTAATGGCCTTATTTTGTTCAACATCGTCCAATTTGATTTGTTATTAAAGAGCAGCCAAGGGATGACAGGAAATGGGGGAGAGAGGGGGGGGGATGACACGCAGGTCAATTTGAACCCAGGCCAATGCCAAGGACTTAGTCTATATTGTGCGCACGCTCTACCGGGTGAGTTAGAGGCCACCCCCAAACTGATCCTAGTTCAACATTAATAAATTCAAAGATTCAAAAAAGCTTTAATGTGCCAATTTATTTTTTTGCAGACAGTTAGTCCAACACAAATACTGGAGTTATAGTTTGTTTAAAAAACCAACCAGGTCAACCCGTATCGAGTAGTGTTTACTTTGGGGAGACTAAACCTCCCCCTGATGATAGCATCTGGAACTCAACATTTTTAAAGCCTTTTTACATAAATCAAATACTTATGTTGCTGCAGTGCTAATCACACCCTCTTTGGCTTTCCATTTACTTGACTTTTTATTCAACCCTTGTGTTGTCTTCGGGTCAAATTTGACCCGTTGTCTAAATGTCTATATCAGCAATATGGGTTTCTTTTTAACTAATTTTGATTACCCAAAAATAACATGGATCATTCCATACAACGCGCTTCGCAAGTACAACAAAAATCTATACTTTCATTGAATTTTGTGTTTTGTTCAATTATTTTTGCATTTTAATTTTTTTATTTTTCGAAACAGTATCTCGACTGAACGTTGACATATGCCATTCAATATTAGTCTAAAAAAATCATAATTCTGCTTTTTAACTCAAGAATTAGGTATAATTTCCTATAGATAAGGTTTATTGACAATGAATTCCAAAAATGAGTTGGTGTTAGTGGTGTTTATACATGGTATTGAAAAGAAGCGGTAAACGTCAAAAAAAGTGCCAAAAACTTTGAAAAAAGCGCCAAAAGAGACAAAAACGTTGGAAAAAGTGATTTTCAGTTTTGACCCGGGAGGACGATGCATGGTCGAATGGAAGACAACACAAGGATTAAGGTTTGCGCTGGCAAAGCAAAACTGATAACAACAGCAACAAAACCAAGGATTTAACAAACATTGACCTGAAAAATTAAATACAATCTAATAACAGGATGAAGTGCAGGTGGAGAGATGGGCGTAGAAGCTCAGGTGAGGGAATGAGGTGATTAGGCAGGAGAACATGCAGAGAACTGATTGGCTGGGGAAAAGTCAGGGAGCGGAGAAGATCTAACGAAGCTGATTCAGAGCAGGCGTGTAGATGGGCAAAGGAGGGAAAGGCAGCACAGAAGGCAAAACACAGCAAACATAAGTCCTTTAAGCACTGAAGCTGTGTCAGACAGGAGTAAAAACAAAGGCAGACTAGCTACTATAGGCAACGTAAAGGCAAAGTCTGCGATTCTAATCCAATATACTTTTTGTCAAATTCACCGAATATCTCCTTACAGTCCGCTTACGGCTCTGTGTCCATGCTCGGACACTTTTTGGCTAACATTCTGTCAGAATATCGGTTTCAATATAAATATGAATGATCTTGTAATGTTTTCAGTTGATTCAGTGGTGTAAAACTTAAATGATAATGTATTACCTTTATAAGGTAATATAATTTTAACCATTTACTTTAGCTTTGTCTGCAAAAAGAAGCTAACACTGGTGAATTATCCGTGCGCTGCCCTTTGCTATACTGGGACACCCCTATCTTCCCACTGTAAAAACTCATCGAGCGCTGCTGGTTTTTCGGGGGTATTACCAGAGATGTTCCGATACCGATACCAGTATCGGTATTGGCTCCGATACTGCCTAAAATGCTGGTATCGGTATCAGGAAGTACTGGAGTTTATGCACCGATCCGATACCACGTAATAAAGCCCTAAAGAAAATCTTTTTTTTTTTCCTCCATTAAAGTAGTTTATTCATGTTCTTTTTCCGTTATAACTGACTGTCAAACTGGATAATAAAAGAAAGTTCTGTGGCATTCATTGTTTGTGTTTGTTCATGTTTCACAAAGAGTTTAACCTGAGCCAGACCGACAACAAAGATAGAAATCATATCACATCCATACAGGGACGGTAGTATACTGCTGTTAAAACATAATAAAATATATGACACACTGGTATTGGATCAGTACTCGATCGTCCAGAACTGGAAACTGCTTCAGACCAGATGTGTCCGGATATGGGCAATAATGGAGTCCAAACATGGACACAGTTTTGTTAGCTGTCCGATCTGTGTGTACGCTGAAAAAAAAAATCCGGTGTTCATACACAGCCCTGGGTCTGGGAAAACAAGTGAAAAAAAACAAACAAAGTGACTTGGACCCAGCCACACAACACTATTCTGTTCGTGCTTGTGCACAGGACAGAGGAAAGGCCATGGTTATATAAAGAGAAAGGCAGTGGTAGCGATAGGGACTGTAAATCTTTGCTTGGGTGTTGAGTTAAAATAAGTCTTTCTCCAGAAATCAGACTCTACCTTTAAATGAGTATCATGCCTGCTAGTCTTTTAAACTCAGTCTGCAACTGAGTCCAGTCTTCACAAAAAGCCTGAGGGCATCTGGACTCTGGAAAAATGGTTGCCTGATAAGCCATCCTACAGATGGTGTATGTTGGCAGAGCAAAGCTGTGTATCACAGTAATTACAATCCCTGCTTCCCCTCTGGGTATCAGGATTCCTCCTTGTCTCTCGTCCTTATCCACTGAACATGTCAAAATATATTTTACATGAGACTAAGCAATGAACTGTTTGCAACTCCTGCTCCGCTTTACAAGAGGAGGCTGTACAATCAAGGACAGATAGATAAAGCGTAAGTGGGGGAGGATGCAGGGATGAGAGGGAGAGCAACATAACCCCTTCTGATGTTTCTCTAACATTACAAGCTTTTCATCAGGACAGTTGTGGTTTAGAGACCTGCTTCCCAGCCCCCATCATTTCTAGTAAAGAAAATGCATTCTAGATGTAAGATGGACTGTACAAGAAAACACTCTGCAAAATACTTTTTCTTTCTCTGTTACTTTTAAAGCCCTGTTCTTTATTTATTGGAGTCATTTAATTCAAGTCCATGGTCCCTTATTTTTGTCTGGCTAACAGAAAGAGAAAAAAGGACATGATGAGGAGATGGAATGATGGAGTAATGGCAAAAAAGAAGTGCACCATAGTTTCCCAGCATGCGGCTCAAACATCACAGCTGACCCAACATCCCCCTCACTCTACACACTTCCTGTCAAATGAAAACCTCTTGGTCAAATCTCTTCCTGGTGGTTGCAGTAAAGGAATATGTCACTCATTGCTGTTAAAACATGTCAGCCACAGCTTAGTGTTTAGCGGTTTTCAATGCCAAGGCTGAAAGACTTACAACATGCAACAAACAAAACAGATTTTAGGTATTGAAATATTCATTCAAACAGTTAACTGTAAGCAACCTTCTGAATAATTGTAAGAGGTGGTGGAAATCATCACAGAAATGTAGTTTGGGGGGAGTTACATCAATAAGTGAGTAATCTTTGGTTAGAATGTTGTGGCCTTGAGCCCAGACCTCTGGTTTCCCTCCTGAAGGCTCTGCACTTCACCAAATACTCATGTAGTCAGTATGAGTCATTCAGGATAACAGGATCCAACTGTATCACTTTAACATTACAGAGCCTATACTGTATGACTGTCTGTCCTGACTAAGGGAGTCACTACTTTATCACAGACAGCTCTGGTAATTGCCGAGATAGGCTGTCGTGTTTTGAGTTAAGCTCTGTGTGTGTGTGTGTGTGTGTGTGTGTGTGTGTGTGTGTGTGTGTGTGTGTGCGTGCGTGCGTGCAGCGAGTGCGGCCTGAGCATGGGAATGGACAAGTGAGTGAGCAATGTTGATGAGAGTTAAAACCATAAGCATGACAGCTAAGTTAGCCAAATTGGGACCCCGCCAGCCAGTTGTGTGTGTGTGTGTGTGTGTGTGTGTGTGTGTGTGTGCAATAATTGGCCAGTGGGTTTGGCCTGTCTTGAATCTAACAGGAAGAGACCGTTTGGATATCTTTGTTACCAGGGATCTTAAATATTGACACCCACTCTGGTGCAGGACATGAGTCAAAGATTTTAGTGATATCCACTGTAACAATTTGTACTGGCTTTTAATCCCTGTCTTCATGTCTTCTTGCCTTGTGTCCCATCTGTCTACATCCAAATTCCCCAGACGATAAAGACAAAAAGTAACAACATAAAGATTTTCACCACAGAGTTGTCCTGTTTGTGAGCTGTGGTGCTCTGCAGAGTGTGATGGGCCCTAAGACAACTGATGATAATGCACAATGGCTGTCTGAATGATGCAAATGCAGTTTTGTGCATATAGTAAACACTATTCAGGCTGAAGAGGAGGGTACGTTGTGCTTCTAGGAAATGCAATGTAAAAAAAAAATGTTTATCAACTGAATGATTGCCAGGTACAGAGTTGAGGTAAGCTCAACCGCAGAAGAAGGGGAGGACTGAAGTTCTGTACATGTTGACTGTTTCACATGAGATTTTTCCATTGTTGATCTCTCCCAATCTCATCCCAACCCATGTCTTCCTGCTTTGTTTATTTACCCACATTTATTTTTGTCCAGCTTAGAGCTTTCAGCCCGTGTTTGGCTAGAGAGGAGGGTAAAGAGGAGTGGATGATAATGCCTTTGTGGTGTGTATGTGCTTCAGTCTTCTACGTGTACCTAAAAAAAACTCTCTGTTCAAGCAACATGTGTGCATTCCTGTTTGTGTTTTCCATCTGCATATCTGTGCATGTGTGTGTAGTCCACATAGTCAAACGTGTTGACATAACAGGGAATTGCATCCAGCTCGGTCATTAAAGCTCCACCACAGGGACCCATGTACCCTGTGATATCTTCGGCCTCCCTCTCAGCTGCTTGGAGTGAAAACCAAACAGCTTGAGACAGAGACCCCTTTATTTCCTTTTGGGGTCAAAAGAAAGTGTGGGAACAAGAGACAAAGAGTGAGAGAGGGGAAACGTGCTGAATAGGGAGAAAAATGAAAGAGAAAAAAAACACAGATAAACACTTTGGTAGCAGGCCTCACATACAGAAAAGCACTAATAGTAATAGTAATAGTGATATGGGACTCCTGAGTCCAGGGGATAGGGGTGTTTCACCCATAGGTGTTGTTTTTGCTTAGCCGTGGCCTTGAAGTCTCCTCATGCTAGGCTGGGTGCTTTCTGGTTTTCTCACGAAGTCCACCTTGTCATGATTAAGAGGCATTAGACATGTGGGGTGCATTTGAAGGATAGTCATAAAGCTAAGCCAGGTAGCTCTCAAACCTGCCATAAAAAGAGTCCTGCAGGTTTGTGCCAAAGAGCGAACACCTGCATTTGTGACTGTCAGACGTACATTGCATTTCTGTAGTTCAGCTATTTCATTGGGGCATGGAATTTACAAAATATGTCATATTTTTGAAACGTCAGCTGCCTTGCTAGACTTGTAGAAACTGTACAGTGGTAGCTACTACAGAAGTCTTCTCCAAGTCTGCATATAACCCACATGACAATTAACTTCCCAAGCTATTTGTCTTTGGTTGACATCCCAGTACAACTGCAGTAAGTAAGTGGGATTTCTATCATCTGCTGAGAGCCAAATTGCTCCCCTAACCCCTCTTAGTATTGCAACACAGAATGTTATACAGAGTGGGCAAGTGCAAAGGTAGTATTTTCCACCCACGTTAACCATAAGGGCTTAAGTCAACAGGTGGATACATGTGGAATTGTCCACAAATAGAGCATGTGATTGCCAACCCCCAGTCCCACTTTAATTTGAAATTAGTTTTTTTAAAACATCCCTGTTACTTATTTTCCTCCGGTTTAGAATGATTATAATTGGTTTAGACAGATTTTAACATACATTCCTTTTACCGTTCACCTGTTTGGAATTTGAACTATGATAGAAAACAGGTGTAAGACATAAACTCTTGACATGATTGAGCAATATTGCCTTGGAGGTAGTATAGGACTCTGTTTTGGTATATACAGTAGTTAGATACATTAACCAGAAGGCCTGCTTGAGAGGGGTGGAAGTAACTGTTTTTACAACATGTCTGATCTTGCTTTGTCCTTTTTTTGTAATCGTATGTGCCTGTACTACTTTGCTAAATCAGTTGTCTGTAGGTGCTTCATTGATGCTGACATACCTGTTGCATTAACATTGTTCAGAGAAGAAATTGCTCTCTGGGGTCTTATTGCTGTAAGAATCACTGTACTCTGTTCACTTCAAGGCCCCCTGCATTCTTCTCTAGCTCGCCAATGATGGTGATGATGAAAGCACACAAGGTCATGGCCAGCATTGGCTTTCACTGCTGATTCGTTGCAGCTTTCATCAATGGTCTCTGATTGGCTCTCCCAAGGGAGCTTAAGGAATGGGGAGACTATTAAGCCTAAGGCTAAACATCAAAGGAAATGCTGCAAGCGTGCTGTGTTCATATGTAACTAATGCCGCTTTTCCACTGCATAGTACGCCTAGACTCCACTCTACTCGCTTTTTTATGGGTTTTCATTAACAAAAGTTGTGGATAGTCCCTGGTACTTTTTTTTTGTACCACCTCTGTTAAAGTGCTCATATTATGCTCATTTTCAGGTTCATAATTGTATTTAGAGGTTATATCAGAATAGGTTTACATGGTTTAATTTTCAAAAAACACCATATTTTTGTTGAACTGCACATTGCTGCAGTTCCTCTTTTCACCCTGTGTGTTGAGCTCTCTGTTTTAGCTACAGAGTGAGACATCTCACTTCTGTCCATCTTTGTTGGGAGTCGCACATGCGCAGTACCTAGGTAAGCACGGCTAGCTAGCTAGTCAGTTGCACAGTATGAGGGCGTGCCACGCTAGCAGCTAGGCGAGCATTATAACATGTGTTACAAAGTGACGCACGTTCGTCACGGAAGTAAAGGCTGGACTACAATAGAGCTGTTTGGAGCAGTTTGTGAACAGCGTTTTCTGTTGGAGATGGTAACTCCCTTTGGGGTGGACTTTAGGCGTTTTCACTATGTAAACCTATAACATACACAAAAAGATATATAAAACAATAAAGGAAAGGGGGGAAAGGCCAAAAAGCATAATATGAGCACTTTAAGGTTCCAAGCGAGCTGAGCCGATACTAGAATGTGGATTAAAAACATTGCAGACCACCAGAGAGAACCATCATTAGCATGTCACTGCACAAACCCACCATTTTTAAATATCCAAGCTATCGTCAATAGCGACCCAAATTTTTTATGTTGCGTTGGTTGTGAATTAGGAGTCCAGCAGAGGCGTAGGTTCGAATCCGACCTGCTGCCCTTTGCTGCGTTTCGTCCCCCATCTCTCTCCCCCTTTCATGTCTATCCACTGTCACTTGTAATAAAGGGGAAAAGCCCCAAAAAATAATCTTAAAAAAAAAAAAAATAGAATAGGATTTGAATCAGCTGGTCGCAATAATGAAAAGCTCACTCTACATTATCCCGCTTATTACACGGCTGCTAATACAGAGGTTACCCGCTGATAATGCCTGTGCTCTCCGGCGGAAGCTAGGTCGCCCCGGTGAGTGAACTAACCATGGAGCTAACTCATGCTCTGTTTGCTCTGTTGCCATTTGCACTGTTAGAAATGCCAGTTTCCTCCACCCTCTCTCTCTCTCTGGGATCCACTGATTCGCATTGATTTTAAAAGATCTTATAAATTTAAAAATGGTCTTCCAGAGTCTGATGATCAGAACTCAGTCCATGGCAAAGGTCTGTTGTACTTAGCAACGGTCTGTTGTACAGAAATAACAGGCCGGAGAATGCTATGATTGACCAATCAGAATTGAGTATTAAAAAAGGCTGTGTAATATTATATATAATATATAATAATAATAATTTTAATTATTAATTTATTTATTTTTTCCTTTATAGTGACATTAGGCGTTCATGTTTCATCATATTCTGTCACATTATTTTTCTACCTTTTCCAACTTAATCATGTCTATTGCTTCAGTAATCCATTCTTTCTGAGTTGGTGTATTTGATGCAATCCAGTTTTTCATGATTACCATCTTTACGACCATACATAGTGAAAGAAATATATATTTTTATTCTTTAAAGATACTCTGGTAAAGTTACGCAAATCTCCTTGTTTACATGATTGTGGTGTGAGTGGAATGTCTTTTTTTAGAGTGGATCATTGCTTTCTTTGTTATGCCAAATTTTATTACAGTCCCACAAAAGATGGAGCTCCTTGTTGAGCACATTCTATATATTTACTATCGTTTCTGATTTTATGTAACTGTGACAGTTGACAATTTTAAATTGCCTTAGTTAGATTCTTGTACAGCGGAAGGGCTGCCTTGAATTTTTCCATATGTCATTCCAGGAAATGCGCAGAATATAAAAATTGAATTTCTGTATTCACACACATATGATAGCCTAGAAATCTAGACACACCCTAGCGGCAGCAAATGTAATTTGCAGCCAGGGTCAGTCTAGCAACTCTCTGTTGGCTTGGGAGCTGGAAAAACCAAATTCTGGTCAGGCCAATCTCATCGTGTATAGAGTTGGTGGGCGGGCTTAACATAAGTAGCAGAGTTGCGACGGTTCCGTGTGAATTCCCTGCTACATGAAAACAAAGAAGATGGCTGCTGCTACTGGTGAACAGCGGTCTTTCGAATCGGCTTTGGCCGTGACTCTGGAAGACTTGGAGTTAAGCACTGAAGTCATTCTCAAAAAAGGAAGATGTGTTCGGAGTTTGGCCGACCGGATACGGCAAAAGTTTAATCTATCAACTAGCGTTGCTCTGGTTAGCTATGAGTGCAGAGGGAATTTGAAAGACAACTCTTTATCCCGCCCCTCGGATTGAGCCCTGCCAATGGTGAGTTCCCAGACCTAACATCTTGATGTGGGTCTGGCTTGTCAGGCTAATACAACGAATCACTCTCAAACTCAGTCGCAGGCTCTCACAAACACACCCGTTTCTCACACTAATAACATACCAAGGCTGCTGCCTCACCCTTATCCCTCTCGGAGCCCATAGCTCTTAAGCCATGCGTTGAGAGTAGGAGAGCTGTGCACTATCCATTAGCTATGCTTCTTCTGGCTTTGATGGATCAAAGAGCATGTAAAGAGCTGGAGGAGCCAGGGTCAGTGCAGCAAAACAACGGACAGAGAAGAAAAGGACAGAAGGCTGGCAGACGGAGATGGAGGGAAGAGGTCAGGGAAAGGGATGGAGGAAGGTGGGGGGGGTGTTGGAGAGGGTTATGGGGGTCACAGCTCTCTGAGCGTCGACAGCTGGACCCACCTGAGAGGAGGCAGTTGTACTTGTGAACATGAAGCTGGGGGAAATGTACAGAGAAAAATGATAGTTCCATAACAGTTGTTGTGTAAGTAATTTGCATGATTGTTTTGGTCATATTGGTCATTTTGTCATGCTGTCAAGTCATGCTACTCTTCTTGAGCTTTTACTTTGCTATTTATTAAGAACATTTTAGGCATGTAACCAGCACCTGAATCCGGAGCATGTTAGAACAAGCTAGTCGTGGGTTTTTGTCTTTTTTTCAAGGATATTTGGTTACTGGGGATCAAACCTGTGACCTTCCAGTTTGAAGACAATTCAAGACCGGGGACCACGAAGACATGAGAACAACAGTGGAGGTTCAAAAGGAAGGTGCAGTAAATGAAAGGATTTCAAGAAAGCTTAGGTAGGAAGACGGAAAGGTGGGAGAAAGACAAACAGGAAGGTGTTTGTTAGGATTCGATTAGAAAAGAAAAGGAAGAGAGGAAAGGAAGTATTGAGATCGAGAGAAGAGGAGAAGGGAGAGGATAAACAAAGGAACAGAGGGTGGTTATGGGAAATTGTAGTGAGAGACTAGAACAAGAAAAAGATGAAAAGAAGAGAGAGATTGAAAAAAAGTACAGAGGAAGAGAGTTAGAGTCAAAAACAAGAAAATGAAAAAGAAATATGACTTAAAGAGGAAAAGTAGTAAAACACAAAATAGAAAGAACAAGTAAAGAGGGACTTGAACAGGGATGAAAAATGGAGGGAATGAGATGAGATGGGTGGAGGTCTATTAGCAGGAAGTTTGTGCCTAAGTGTTGGCCTGGGGAGATGGAATCTGGTGTGGTGTGTTTGTTCTGGCTTAGCGACCGCCCTCAGCAGGCCCCTTCACTGGGCACTGGGAGAGAGAGATGTAGAGGAATACATGGAGGAGAAGAAGAAAAGATTAGAGAGAAAAAGGAATGGGTCAATGAGCAGTGTGAAAGCATCAAACCAGGTAAAGCCTAATTCATGCTAAATTCCAAAATAGAAGCAGTTATGGGTACACAGTCAAAATTGGGTAACTGTAGTCATAACAACTGGAAATTTGAAACAACGTGGACTACTTCCAGGATTGGCTCAGTGAGGAGAAACTGGAACCAGTACAGACTCCAGAAGGTTTTCATTTGTCTTGTTAAAGCCTGAATTGCTTGATTTTTCCAACAATACCACCAGATTTCATTATGAGTTTGGTGGCATGGCTTCCATTGAATGTTCGTACACCAAGCCCTACGAAGTCAGAATGAGACGTTTGCTGACCCGGTGACATACAGTACCTGCCCGAAACCTTCCAGTTTTATGTGGACTTTCCCAATTTACATTGTCCTCTCTTGGTATCCTCCTGGGATAGCAGATTCTGTCTAAATATATATTTCATGTATCATCATAGCTTTATAAGGCCCTAAACTACACATGCCCATTCTGATTGATAAAGTGATGTTCTGAGAGATAGAGGATGGATACCCAACCCGAGCCTGTTGGGACCCGTCGGCCAGACCGGGTTCAGACAGATATTTAGAAATTATGTTCGGGTCGGGCTCGGTCACATCAGCGCGATAAGGCATTGAACATTTTAAATTTAAAACAGCTTATGTAGTGTGATAACGTGCGCTTGTTCCCCCGTGTGCGCTGATGCGCTCATCTGTTGACATTTCCGAATGCCTTCCTACAGTTGCTTAAAAAAGCGGGATTTCCACACAAACAAACGTACATGTGTCATTAGTATGAGAAAAAAATTAGATTTTAACTGTGTCGGGCTCGGGTCGGGCTCGAACATAAATATCTTAATGCCTGTCCGGCTCGGGTCAGGTTCGGTTACTGCTCTGTCGGACGCGGGTGGGGTTCGGACAGAAAAATGCGGCCCGATCCGCGCTCTACTGAGAGACAGGTGAATTCCACATTCCACATCTGCATTCTTTAAGGAGGAATTTCCTTTCGTAAAATTCTGGAAAAAATGCTGGTGTGACTGAGTGTGAACAAACAAACAAACCTACTGATGTGTATTCTTTCATATATGTTAGATTATGTTAAATTATTATCAGTAGAATCAGTAGATCAGCGCCACTGCTCTGATTTGTGGTGCATGTCGGATAAAACAACTTGTTGAAGCTTTACCAGATTCTGCACTCCGCTTTCTCCCTTATTTTGCCACTTAGCTATACTGAAAACTAGGACTAGAGTTCAACGGTGTGGTTCTGGGAGGGAAAATCCCATTCATATTCTGAATCAAGATTTTGATTATTAGCCATAATGTCTTAACCATCCAAGGTGGACTTACCAAGAGCTATGAGATTGTGAAACGGTGGTATACAGTATGCTCCTGTAGAAGCCGCAATTCTGCATGAAGTCAACCTTATTTTAAGAAAAACATGTTTTAAGTACTACGCTACCCACAATCCTAAACGTAACAGCGCCGTCTCTGATTGATAGAGCTCACTGTTACCATTGTAATGATAGTTATGTACACCTTCTTGTACCTTTGCCTATTTTTCCTTTTTTTTGTGCTGAATCACATGTTTTATGGTCACGATTCATAAAATTTAAAAATTATCTTGTTAAAATTCATCTTGTATGGTTGGCTTGGTTCCAGGCTAGCCAGTAGTAAATGAATAAAAATCACCGGAACTACTATCTGTCCCAGTTGCATGAAAGCATTGATGAGGTTTGGAGAAGGCACTTGTGTTTCAGTGCATGCAATAATCTTCAGTATGTAAATACAGTCACACACAAACAAACACAAAGCACATACATTGTAAAAATCCCAGGATCCCACAGGTATTTATGCCAGGAAAGGGTCCTTCGGTAAGACACTCAACACCTATCTGCTCACTTTTGCAAATTGCTCTGCCCAGAAGTGTTGGCTAAATGCCTGATATGCAAAATGAAAGTATACAACAATTGAAAGTTAAGAGGAAAGCAGACAGTAGAGGAGAAAAAGAGGGAAAGAGATATTTGACCAGGACAGGAAGAAGGTAATTGCTTGCTTGCCATGGTAGTTGGAAGTTTAGTTTAGAAGAAAGACAGAATTAGGGTACAGCATGCAAAGGGCACAGAAATCAAGCCCAGCCCTGTCATATCTAAAGAGCCACATTTGTTTCATGGCAGATGAGCTTTATTTGAAGCTGCAGAGTCAAACTCACTGTCTTTTTAAACAGGGTCTTTTAGATGTGCAATCCAAACACAATGCATTGTTTTACATGCTCTGATTAAAGAAAGGGGGGAAAAAAACCCTGAAAAATAGAATGAAACTGATCTGCATCAGCCCGAGGGAACTAAGAGAAATTAGAGCCCGACCCAACTCAAACCTATTTGGTCATGAATTGGGTTCAGGCTGGGAATAAAAAAAAGAACCACAACACAGGATAGGATTTGAGATTCATTTCCCTAAGGAGATGGAAAAAAAACATTAATTCTCAGAGTGAGTCATACAGGAACATTATCCAGTTAGTCATTTGATAGCCGAACCCAAACCTGTTTCCTGCGACTTCTGTCAAACAAGGCAAGTCTCGATTTAGCTTATTATCTGTTCCTCTGACTTCCTGTTGATGTCTGTGGTTACATACGAGCAACAGTGAGACACTGAGCTTGATGCTTAAGAAAAAAGGTAGAAAGATTAACACAAACTGTACAACACACACACACACACACACACACACACACACACACACACACACACACTCACACACCCACACACTGTGGTGACACACCCACAGGTTCAGGGCCTGTGCAACTTCCCTTTTGTGCACAATGAGATATACACAAGCCCTTGCCCTTTTCCTGTATCCAAATAAACAGTCCAAAAAGGGCCATGTAGCGGGAACACTGCTGTGTGTGTGTGTGTGTGTGTGTGTGTGTGTGTGTGTGTGTGTGCGTGTGCGTGTGCGTGTGCGTGTGCGTGTGCGTGCATGCACAAGTGTGTGTCCCTGTGTTGCGTGTGTTACGTAAGCATGACTATGGCCCTTGGCCCCCTTCATTAGGGCTGCTGTTCAGCTCCTGCTTCCTTTGGTCCTAGTTTATTGACCTGTAGGCCCATAACAAACATGGGAGTTGTATGTGTCCCAGTGCTCCTCCAGCTGTGTATTTGGCTTCACATTTGCACATACTTTACATTTTCCAAACATGCTCTCAAACATCAGCTGTGTATTTACGTGGCACTTAAGTGCATCTAAGTAGTTTCACAGACAGTGTTTGTGCTTTATTCATCATCGTGTAGCTCTTAAAAATGTCACCCTGTACATTCCTCCCCCAGTCTGGCCTCAACAAGTTGCACTGCTGAGCTGTCTGACAGTGGTGAAACACTATCTTAATCTTAGATGGGCAGTGTTCCCAGCACTAGTTGACAAATTGAGATACAAGGTGAAATGTCATGATTGTGTTGGCAATACACATTCCTGCGCAACAATACAGAGGCAGTTAATGTTGATTGATGGGCCAAAATTCTGGTGGATATTCTTTAAATCTTAAAATGTTAAAGTTTGACATTTTGGGAAATACCCTCATTAACTTCCTTGCCAAATGTTTAATGAGAGGATTGATACCGCTCCCACGTCTAGCGGTTAGGCTAAATATGGAGTCAGGAGACAGTTAGCTTAGCTCAGCATAAAGACGGGAAGCAGGGGGAACAGCTAGCCCGGCTTTGTCTGAAGGTGAAAAAATATACCTACCAACACATTGTGTCTCCTTTGTTCAACCCGTACAAAAACGAAATGTGAAATTTGACAAGTTTTTACGGGGACATATGTTCTGGAATTTTTTCTTGGCCTGCTAGGCTAGCACTCTAATTACAAGCTAACTTTACAGTGGGGCTGTTAAAAGTCAACGAACAGCGTTTTCCTTTATCCACTATTTTTCTATCTTCAGTGCAGCAGATAGAAAAGTGCTTTCCCTCATTATCTCTGAGACGGTTAGGTGATTATCTGTACAGCATGGCATGCTAGCTTTCTCAATTTTTGTTAGCAAAGAGAACAGCAGCCTAGTTTACTGAGGCTAGCTGTTTACTCCTGGCTCCAGCATTGTATTTAACGGAAAGATAAGAGAGTGCTATCAATCCTCCCTAACTCTCAGCAAGAAAGTGATTAAGTATATTTATCACAATGTTGAACTACTCTATCATACTTTAACATGAACTTAATGTCCAATAGTTAGTCAGACTTTGGTCTTTTATTTGTGGATTTTTCCATCTCTATCTTTTTGTGTGAGAAAGTATTTGCTCTTAATCATCTACCAACTCTGATTCCTTCCCTCTGTTCTGAGGCAAAAATAATGCTTGTTTGTTTTTCCTGTGTGTCAGTGTGAACCTTATATTCACATGTAACTGTCTTTGTGTGTTCCAGGTGACCTCGGCATGCATCCCAGCTCCCTCAAATGATCTGGTAAGCATCCTCCATTTCTTTTCCTCAATAGCATTGTGTTTACAAGACTAGTTTTCCCTCTTCGCCTGGCCTAAGTTGCAAGGTATGGCTTCCCAAAACCACTATATGGTTTCCTCCTGCTGAATTCCTATTGGGGAGCCGAGCCCTTAACCCAGTTTGAGCTCGGTTCATTCCTGGAGCACTGCAGGATTCCAGTCTAGAAGAAAAAAATAGTTGATGTTGCTACAGGAAGTCGTCATGTTGATCCATTAGAGAGTCTGTTTGTTTAATTAACTCTTCTTTCCTTCCTCTGTTTCCCTTCTATCCTCTTTCTTCCTCTCTTTCACCTTCTTTCGACCTCCTCCCTTTGCCCTACATCATCTTACCATCCTTATTTTCACACCCTTCTCTCCTCTCCTTTATCCTGTCGCTGCTCCTTCCTTGCATCCAGCAGCGTAGAGGGGCCGGCCCTTCTCGACACATCCAGAACCTGGTGAGCACACTTTATCCTCCTATTTTCTATACTTGTCCTCCTCACCCCCTTACTTTTTCTCTGCCCCACAATGTCCTCGTTTTCATGCTATTTATCTTGAAAATGACCAAACTTGTCAGGGAAAAGCAGTTTGTGGCGTCATTGAATTTGATTTAGCACATACAGAACAAACCAAAGTAAGAGCAATGCCAGATACACTAAGAGTCTCTGAATGTGCTCAGCAAATGTAATGGCAATCTGCCTGCTAGATGATGAGACATCTTAGAGCTGATATTTTAGTCTAATGGAAATGTTGCATCATTTAGAAAGCATGAATGTGTTCAGTAATTTTCAATCAGCCCATCAGATCTAAAATTCTGAGTATCAAAAGGGAATATCTGACCTGGTGGTGGCGCGATAGAAAAGGTCAGGGGTCACCAAATACATTTGAATTCACTCCCTGGGGACATGAATATCGATCAACAGAGAGTCTGGTGTATTGTTTTCATCAATTCTTCCAAGTCTGATAACAATAAAACTACATATCTGATATTGTAAAAATCTATATTAAATATCATATTCTTGTATCAATGATGCTGCAAATTATGTTCCTTTCCTAAAAATGGCATCAGACAGAAAACCTTTAAAATAATATTACATCGTGGCCGGGTTGGTTCAGTGGGTAGAGCAGGCGCACATACAGTATACTGAGAGGTTTATGCTTCGACGCAGAGGTCCAGGGTTCGAATCCGACTTGTTTCCTGCATGTCTTCCCCCTCTCTCTCACCTAACTGTCCTGTCAAATGAAAGGCAGAAAAGCTCAAAAAAAAAATAATAATAATATTACATGTTCAGCAGACCTACGTTTTACCCAATTTAATTGCTTCAATTATCAGTTGTATCACTCCTCTCTGCTTCCTCCTTGCTTTTTATCAGATTGTAACTTTAGAAAAATACTGATCTTACTTATTGGTTCATTATGTGGGAATTAAATAACAGCAATAAGGCATCTGAGCTTGACTGGACTATGTATTTGGTTTGTGGGATGGCCTCATTAACCAAACGTATCTTTTTTTCACAGGGGTCGACCAAGTCCCTGACCTACACCAAACAGAGAAACACCCTGCCAAGGTAGAAGTCATCTCATTTATTGTGTGAATGCTGATTCAGCATTCAACATTCCATACTATGACTTTTTAATGGCTTTTTTCGACATACTATACTATGACTTTGTTATCACTTTTTTCGACATATTATACTATGACTTTGTTACTTACATCACTCTTTTATCACTTTTTTATCACTTTTTCGACATGCTATACTATGACTTTTTTCGACATACCATACTATGACTTTTTAATGGCTTTTTTCAACATACTATACTATGACTTTGTTATCACTTTTTTCGACATATTATACTATGACTTTGTTACTTACATCACTCTTTTATCACTTTTTTATCACTTTTTCGACATGCTATACTATGACTTTTTTCGACATACCATACTATGACTTTTTTAGACATACATACCATGACTTTTTTTATCACTTTTTTCGACATACCATACTATGACTTTTTTAATGGCTTTTTTTCAGGATACTATGCAATTACTGTTTTCAAAATAAATTCTTTGGTGACACAGTGCCTTAGTGGTTAGCACTGCTCCAACTAGCACAAGCAAGATAGCAAGGCAGACTCTGACCCAGGTTCAACCCTGGCCCTTTTCATGACGCTTTTTATCGACATACAATACTATGACTTTTTTTATTAGGTTTTTTCGACATACCATACTATGCCTTTTTAATGGCTTTTTTTCGACATACTATAATATGACTTTGATATCATTTTTTTCGACATGCTATATTATGACTTTTTTTGATATATTATACTATGACTTTTTTTGATATACTACACTCTGACTTTTTATCACTCTTTTCAATATAATATACCATGACTTTTTTTCAACATACCATACTATGGTGGTTTGCACTGCTCCAACAGGCAAGTAGTCACTGCAGACTCTGACCTAGGTTCGACTCCCAGTCCAGGTTGGCCCTTTTCATGACTCATGACAGTTTCAATCACTGCTCATGCACACACATTCATTCTCTCTTGTGGGGGGAGGGGCTTAGGAGACCATTTTGGCCTTTAGCAGAAAGGGGGGGAGGGACTGAGAAGTTGTCGATGTTCAAATTTTTTGGCTAAGTCCTGGATCTTCCCAATCCTACCTACAGCACCTTTAAAGCCATTCCCACTTTTCCAACTATTCTCACTACTTCACATTCTTACACAAGTATGCCAGCAATCCATTTTAGCTTTAGCAATTTAGCTTTTCAGCATTCACAATAATTTTCTGCAGGAAATGCTTTTTCTAGTTTCTCAAAATACATGTTATGGAAGTGCCTGATTTTCAACAGAATGTAATGTCAATGGGTTTCCACTGCTCTGCACTTTGTTCCAATTATTGTCCTTTCAGTCCTTTATTCCTCCCTCCTTCACTTGCTCCTCAGACCAATGGCCACTTCCTTAATTATTTCAGGAAGATTAAGCGTCAATCGGCCACATCCTTAATTATTTCAGGAAGATTAAGCGTCAATCATGTGGTGGAACAAGTTGGCTTTTGAGCTGGCCTACATGTCACACATAGTATCCAGTTTCTCTCTTTTGCTTTCATCCATTATTTTCTTTTGCTCACTATCCATCCAGCCAGAAGTTTATTCAGACTGAGTGTAAAAGGAGCACACTCATGTTGTGCTGCCACAAACAACGTGTAGTAACGCTCACATTTTGACCCGTGTCTACCTTTCTCTCTCTCTGCATGACCACCTGACTAAATGTGTATTTGTGTTATACTGATGTGTGTACATTGGTTTTTTTTTGAGCTGCTGTAGCTAAGGAATTTCCCTAGTGTGGGATTAATAAAGTCTATCTTATCTTATCTTATCTTATCTGACCCCTGCTCCCTCCTCTCCTCTTTCCCTCCACCCCCTTCATTTTTCATTCTCTGTTCCTCCAGGAGCTTCAGTGTGGACCGTGTGATGGAGAGAGTGATGGAGCGCCACTACGACTTTGACCTGACCTACATCACCGAGAGGATCATCTCCGTTTTCTTCCCCCCAAAGCTGGAGGAGCAGAGATACCGTCTAAACCTAAAGGAGGTGGCTGCCATGCTGAAGTCCAAACACCAGGACAAGTTTCTGGTGAGGAAACAGTGATTACAGAAGCTTTTCGCAACATGTCACATAGTTTGTCTGTGATATATTTTGTTACAGCAGGGAATTTGACCTCCCTCCTTAGAGTATAATATTTCATTCAGATGATGATGCTTGAGAGATCATTGTTTTGACACAGCCACAGGAAGCCACAAAATACAGTTAGCAACCCTCAAATTAGCAGTTGGCTGCGGTGGAATGTAACTAAGTACATTTACTCAGGTACTGTACTTAAGTACAAATTTGAGGTCTTTTCTTTTCCTGCCACTTTCTACTTCTACTCCGCTACATTTCAGAAACAAATATTGTACTTTTAATCTGACAGCTTTAGTTACTAGGTACTTTACAAATTAAAATGTTTGCACACAAAACACATGTAGTTTATAAAATGTGATGTTTTATTATAAATACAACTATCCAACAATATATAGGCCTACAAGTATAGCTGAAATGATTAGCCGACTAAACACTTAAACAGTGGATTGACAGAACAGTTTTCATCGTTTCCAGTTTCTAAAATGTGAGGATTTTTCTGCATTGAGTACTTTTACTTTTAATACTTTAAGTACATTTTCCTGATAATATTTACATCATTTTACCCAAGTAACATTTTCAATGCAGGACCTTGAATTTGAATACTTCTTCCGCCACAGGCAGTTTATTACAGTCACACCCATGATGAACCAACTAAAACGATAACTAGGCTAGAGTGATAAAAAATCTCTTCTGTTTCAGCTCCTGAACCTCTCGGAGAAACGCCACGATGTCACCCGACTGAATACAAAGGTAGAATGTCTCTTCTTGTGATTCTCGTAGCTCTGTGTTGAGAATTCAGTTCACAGCCTTAAGTTTAATCTCCTCGAACCACATGTCTCCATCTCAACCACCAGGTTCATGACTTTGGCTGGCCCGACCTCCACGCCCCACCGCTGGATAAGATCTGTGCCATATGTAAGGCCATGGAGACGTGGCTGACCTCTGACCCCCAGCACGTGGTGGTCCTTCACTGCAAGGTCAGAGTTCAGGAGGCCACCAGGTTTTTTTTCCAGAAGGACATCCCACCGTTTCCCAAGCTCTGAAATGGGCAGATGTGTCGAAATTTAGCAATGAGTAAAGTTTTGCAGCAACATGCATTGAATTGTAAAAAAGTGCTAATTTGCTAGTTTTTACTGACAATAATTTTAAGTGAATGGTGTTAAAAAATGATAAACTATATCATGTCAGTACATGCTATGCTTACATGGAGTCCAGAAAAGGATCACAGTAGAAGTGTAGCACACAGAATATATTGAGCATTTTAAAAAAATATGATTCAAGTTATAATAACTCGAACTAACATTATGTTACACTCAATAACATTACCATTAGCCATGTTGACTGTTGACCAGCACTTCTACTGTTTTCTATCCAGATACTCTATTTAAGTAAGCAATGTCGCATTTTAAAAATACTCTGTTTTAAGAAAAAAAGCATTTTTCTTACAAATGATCGGCAAAGTGTAATTACACTATCACATAATTACACTATATATATATATATATATATATATATATATATATATATATAATTGGTATATTGAGATAGTTTTAAATACTGTTTGCAGTTTTAAATACTGTTTGCAGTATGATAACAATGCATCATATTTTATGATGAATGTAACCGAATACAAGTTGAATATTTCCCTGAAATGGAGAGGAAGAAGGATAAAGTAGTAGTAGTACAAGTACATCAAAATGACACCAAAGTACACCAAATATATTGTACTTAGCTGCATTCCACCACTGCCATATAGCTGGAATAGCTGGTGACATAGTACAGCATGGTGGCCCCAATGGTTAGCACTGTGGCCTCACAGCAAGAAGGTTCTGGGTCCGAATCCAGGTCGTTCCGGGCCTTTCTGTGTGGAGTTTGTGTGTTCTCCCCATGATTGCGTGGGTTTCCTCTGGGTGCTCCGGTCAAAAAATCAAAAAACATGGAGCGGCCTCTGGCTCACCCAGTGGGAGCGTTCGCCCCATGTTGGCTGGGTCCTGCAGCGGCCCGGGTTCGGGTCCGGCCTGTGGCCCTTTGCTGCGTGTCGTCTCCCGTCTCTCTCCGCCTTTCACGTCTATCCACTACCACTATAATAAAGGAAAAAGCCCCAAAAAAAAAATCAAAAAAAAAAAAAAAATCAAAAAACATGTACTAGGTTCTCCAGTCAGTGCCCTTGATCAAGGCACTGGCTCAATAAAGTTGAATCTAATCTAATCTAAAGATCTGGAGTTGGTCCCCGGGTGCTGTAAATGGCTGCCCACTGCTCCCTTGAGGGACGGGTTAAATACAGAGAATTTCGCTACATGTATGTGTATGTGACAATAAAGTACCTTACGATGATAATTAACTAACCACCTCAATGCTTATCATGGATAAATATGAACATGTATGTCAGTTACAATTTCTTTCACTTGCTTACGTTAAATCTGCCTTCATCTCTCTTCATCTCTATTCTTTATTTGTGTTATAAATTCAGTTACATATTGCAGGTAAAATATAACTCGACTAAAACCAAAATTGCTGAGTGTACCATATAATTCACTAAGCCAGAAAATGAACCCTACAATGAATTTCAAACTCTGTCAACTCGATGTTAAACTTCTGTGTTGTTACACATCATTTAGTGATTCATTTTTGTCATTCTTTCAGGAAGCTACTGGGAATTTGAACTTTTCCACTGCTACCAAGCAGTGACCAGCTAACACAGCTTGTCTGGGTGTTTTTTTTATTGGTTTTGGTCAGAAGAATTCAAAACCTAAAACCAGACTACTTCTGTGGTCTGCTGACTTTCCAAAACATTCCAGCTACAGGCAATTCTTTCCCAGCGGCAGATCACGCCAGGGACGGGAATAAACAAAGTTGTTGTCAATGAAGACTCTTACATTGACAGACGCACAGGGCAAAACAAGCTAAAATTTGTGCTCAGTGTTGAGGTGCAGCCTTCGTATTGGTATCTGGAGGGGTTACATTAGGAATGTGAGACTGGAATGTCTTTGGAATGTGTCAGGAAGTACGGAACACCCAGTGTGAAAAAAACCCACCACAGGGAGCTTTTTAATTTGAATTCAAACTGCTTGTCCACATCTTTCTATGCCCCTGGCTTGTCCTCATCCCTTCTCTCTGCCTAGCGGTGTCTCTCCATCAAAAATTAACCCTGCAGTAAAAAAGAATTCACATATTATAAGCTGTGAACATCAGCTGTTTTAGTACAAACCACAGTGTCTGGGGATGAAATCATGACTTTGCCCATGTTGTTCCCTCTCCCTCCTACAGGGCAACAAAGGTAAAACAGGCGTGATTATTGCAGCCTACATGCACTACAGCAAGATCTCCGCAGGGTGAGTGTGTGTGTGTGTGTGTGTGTGTGTCTGTGTGTCTGTGTGTCTGTGTGTGTGTTGGAGACCTCCAAAGCCACAATTTGACATTTTCTTGTTCATCAGAATATCCACACAAAAGAGTATTGAAACGACGTGCACATTGGATTTTAAATTCAACTATTAAGATGTGCATGCCAAATATGTTTAAAAACGTATTGCAACAGTATATCTAAAGGGCTGATGTTTTCTAATTCAAGTATATGCAGCACAAGGATTTCTATTCAGACTTTGTTGATAAGTCGTTTGATAAATTATGCCCAGTGGATTTTGCACAGGAACAGTGGAAACTGTTTTATCCAGTGGCCAATGCCAGCTGTATCCTATCCATGTACTTTCTGGCATCTACTGTAGAGGGTCTGGTGGAAGTCCCATGATGGAAATTGTGTGTGTGTGTGTGTGTGTGTGTGTGTGTGTGTGTGTGTGTTTGTGTTCATTTATGTGCAGGGCGGACCAGGCTCTCAGTACTCTCGCCATGAGGAAGTTCTGTGAAGATAAGGTGTCCTCTTCCCTCCAGCCGTCCCAAAACAGGTAGAGGCCACGGGATGAAATGAGGGGAAATTGGCTGGGGTGAAGGGTGGGGGGAGTGGTTGAAGGTATGCCACCATAGCAGAGGTTATTAAATGCATCCTATTTCAGGGAAAGAGAAAACAGCCTTTAGCTTCAAGCTTTTCATGCATACAACTGCTGGATTTGATTTATCTTTAACCTCAGGTTTAGGCCTTTTTCACATCAGACATTTTAACACAGTAGGTGTAAATAATAAGATTAATTGTGGAAATTTCAGACACACATATACATTTACAGTAATCATACAGTATACTCATATTAAAGGCAGAAAACGTGTTAAGAAAATGACAGTTGTTTTAAGAGTATTCCTGAATTAAGTTGTGATGGATTTTTCTCAACTGATGGGCAGATCGTTTAAGGAAAAGTGAAATGTATTAGACTCAGGAAAATATGTTTTCCTGTCTTTATACCTGCCTGGCTTTCTTTTTTGAAGAAACCACTGTTGGCTGGCTATCTGACAACAGCATCGTCTGCTCTGGGGCTGTTTGCATTTTTCTACTCTCTTTTAAAGATACTCCTTTATGATCGCAAGTCTCCATCTGTTATTGTTATTCCCCATTTTTATCTCCCTTATTGTATATCACAACGCTCGGTCTCTTTCAGGTATATCTATTACTTTGGGGGCCTTCTATCCGGGGCCATCAAGATGAACAGCAGCCCTCTCTTCCTCCACCAAGTTCTCATCCCGTCACTCCCCAACTTCCAGGGTGAAGGAGGTGTGTTTGTTTAGTCTTTTTTGCCAAATCACCAAAGCACAGACATCTGCCTGTTTCTAACGCATGTGTCATTATGGGTACGTCATCTCTACTCCCTTATTCGATCATTCCTTACTCCTCTGTATTTTGATTTTAGATATAGTTACATCATGTGCACTTTAGCCTATTTGTATTTCTACAAATTACTGTATGGGACATTTTAAACACAACCTGTATTATTAAATAATCATTTAACAGAAACAAAATCAATACATTCATGCACAAATAATGAATAAATAAAACATTTACAAACTGTGGTTGGACAAATGTTATAAATATAGCAAAGGCAGTATAAGAAATACGTGTATGTGTAAATGGATTTTATTTGGAAATGTGGTACCAGGAACTGGTAGTAGTAGTAGCAGTAGCAGTAGTAGTAGTAGTAGTAGTAGTAGTAGTAAAAATGAGCCCTTGTTATTACCTCAACTTGTAAATGTAAATGTTAAAAAATAATGTTAAAACCAATGATTTTATATATATATATAACATGACTCCAACTTAAAAGTCAGATTAAAAAGACAGGTCTTTAATTTCCTTTTATAAATACAGAGAGAGCTTGCCCTTCTAATATCCAGAGGCAGTTAGTTCGACATCACATTTTCTGCAAATACAAGCTCCAAGGCATTGAAAGTCACTACAGAGCCATTGTAGCTGACCGACAGCTGATTTTTAATTTTTAAATTTTTTTTAATTTAACCAGATAGGCCTCTGAGAACAGGTTCTCATTTGCAATGGCGACCTGGCCAAGAAAAGCATAAGCGTGCAGGACAACATACAGTTTCACATTCAATACAGTACAGGAATACAGAATACAAAAGGCTACATAGTGCAGCTTAAGTAAGCATTACAAAGCCAGTGCAAAGTAAGGTATAAGTAAGACGATGGATATGCGAAAGTGATATGGTAATAACACAATATACGTGAATAGACAGTCTATAACACTGCCTGGATGTAGTGAAGAGTCAAACAAAACAAAACGAAAACAGTTGGTGCAAATTATGATTTAGTTAGTGATGTTGATCAGTTATAACGCAATATATATGAATAGACAGTCTATATGCATGTTGCCATCATTTTTGCTTCAGATGATGCCTGAGAGGAGAGGACATGTCATTTTCACTCCTTGATTTGTTTTCCCTTGCATCTTTTCCTACATCTCTATCTCTCACGTCTTCAGTAGAAAGGACTGAAAACGTGAAAACCATTAGGTGAACTGACATGAACTCTCTGTCTCTGTTCTCCTGTCTGGTCTGACTACGCAGATAAAATGTACATGTGATGTGATGCTTGTGTTGGCGTGGTGCTCTGACAGGCTTTGCCTACTGAATCATAGCAATGTTGCTGACTGCAGAGCTCTCATAAGTGGTCACATTCACCCTCCACCCGCACAAACAAGTCTGTTTATCTTTCATCTGCTGATCAAGTCCAGAAGGAGTGGGTGGCGGACAGCACATTCCTCTATCTTCGTGTTGATCATGCTCGATATGTCTTTATTCTGTTCTCCTCCTTAGGTTACTACCCCTTCTTGAAGATCTACCAGTCCATGCAGTTGGTCTACACTTCAGGCATATAGTGAGTCTCCCTTGCTGTCATATGGCCAACTGATAGCTATTTGTTGGCTCTGGGGTGTTTTCTTTCATGAGCTGAGGTTTCAACACCGTCAGAGTATTTAAAGAGCTAGGAGTGGGAAGAAATACACAAAGGGCATCTTTCTTCTTCAATTCAGCGTTTAACTCATCTTGTAACGCTATTGTTTACCTCGAGGCTTTTCCAAGTTAATAAATGTGAATAATAGCCACTGACAAGTGAAAACATGATCAAAAAGTGCTAAAATCAATCATTTTAATAGTACCCTGTGACATGATACAAACAAACAAATCTTTCACAGTGTTTCAGATGATCCATGTTGGGTCACATACTGTATCTGCTTGCGTTCCTTGTATTTTGTTGTTTTTATTTAACAGGCTTGTTTGTGTTTGCTGTCCCATTGCACTACAGTAACCTTCAGGGCACTGGAGGCAGGCGCCTGTGTGTGACCATCGAACCGGCACTGCTGCTAAAGGGTGACATCATGGTGAGTTCACATGGGAAGGAAATGACAAACATAGGACCCCCTGATATGGGTGGGGTTGTAATCAGGACCTTAGAACTTTCTTTTTATTACTTTCAAACTTTTTATCTTCAACAGACAAAAGAAATACTTTACAAATAAATAGTACATACAGTATACTCACATATTTACTATTGTCGTATTTCATCTCTGAAATAATACACTTTGGTCTGTTCGCCACTTTGTTAACTAGGAATCATAATTTGTCTGTTTTGTGCAGTCAGTCATTTCGTTGTCACTCGGTTTGGAACACAAAGCCCTTAAATTTACTGCTCAAACCCGTCATTATTCCACATGCGTTTTGAGATGCGTCTCTTCTTCCCTCTTTGCCTCCCTCTGCAGGTCAAATGCTACCACAGGCGAGCCCAGACTGCTGACAGAGACACTGTGTTCAGGTTGCAGTTCCACACCTGCACCATCCACGGATCCCAGCTCTGGTTTGGCAAAGGGGAGTTGGATGAAGCGTGTACTGGTATGTTTATTTAGGTTGTATAGAGCTTCTTTTTTTTTTTTTTTATCCAAACCTATTCCACATTGATACGGCAGCATTTCCTCTTATGGGAAGTCCAGGAGTACAGCATGTATCCTGTGTAGTATGGGGCATGTACAGTGGCTACAATTGTATCAGTGGCACCCACTTCAAGCAGATATAATTAACATTTGTTATATTCACATGACTACTTTTGCATGATAGGGGTCACACAAAGTAAACGCACAGAGAATTATCACCCAACTTCATCTCCCCTCCCCTCTACTGAATTTTATCGAATCATTCAACTGATTGGTTTGGTTTTCCAGCCCACAACTTTGTTTCACTCTAACCCGAGAGTAGCATTTTCCTGCAATAGAGGAAGCTGCCGTTTTCATGTTCGCATTTCTAGGACCCTACTTTTTCGGGTAGATGCTAGAATGTAGTTACTGTAACCCTAACCCTGTCTTTTAACCTAATCCTAACCTTCATAGGTAGCTGCTAACTTTAAGAGTTGACACTTGCGCAGTATGCCAGTTTCGTTCGGTTACTAGAGTCATAGAAATGCGGTCTTAATAATGTGGTCTTAATAATGTGGTCGTAGAAATGCGGTCCTGAAACTGCAGCTTCCTCTATTGCAGAACATAGTATAGTGAACCGCGGCTGGAGGCTTTTCAGAGAAAAGCTCTAAAAACCAATTGTACACGACGTGCCCTGCACCAAACAGCAGACACAGTTAGCGGCTAGCCGGTGTACGGAGCATTTAGCAGATAAAAAGACAAATATTTTTCCCAGAAATTTGTGAAGACCAAAAACAGAAGTAAAATAAGAGTTAATATTGGATTGAATTGAGCATGTGCTTTTTGTATTGCTTAGGAGTTCAACTTTTGATTTATAAAATTAAGATTGTGTTATTTCTTCTTTCAAAAGTTATGCAATCTGTATGTAAAAAAAATAAAATAAAGTGGAGAGTGGATTTTTCCTGGTTCTGCTTCCTTGGATACTCTTAAATTGTCATTCAGGCACAATTTGTTAATTGCTGTAGGATAATCATCACATACAACTAAGTGACATAATCTTTGGAAATGAGCATTGTGGGAATGTGTTCACAGTGGTTTGCTACCTAGCATGGCTTCATAATACTGTGGTTGAATAAATCCCTTAATAGTACTAGCTTAATCCCAATCCTGGACATAATAACAGCTCTCTGGAGGGGAGTATGAGAAGAATGAGTTGTACTGTATGCAGGGAGCGAGTGTCTCTAACTATCCCTCAGAGAGCGTAAAAGAGGCCTAGTGAGCTCTGGTCTGGTCTGTTGCTTAAGTCTGTAATGAATATGCTCATTACCTCATTTCCTTCTTGGTTTCACTTTCTCTGAAATGACAGAATATGTGTAGCTGAGAAGCATGTCTGTGTATGTGGTCGTCAATCCATTACACTAAATGAAGCATTACAATTGTACATAAACACACCATTGTGGGTTCATGCAACTCAAGTCACATATGTGGAAGATATTATTATATTTGATATATTGGTGTAGAAACACTGTTTGATTAGCCTGACAAGCCAGACCCACATCAAGATGTTGGGTCTGGGAACTCACCATTGGCAGGGCTCAATCCGAGGGGCGGGATAAACGGTTGTCTTTCAAATTCCCTCTGCACTCATAGCCAACCAGAGCAACGCTAGTTGATAGATTAAACTTTTGCCGTATCCGGTCGGCCAAACTCCAAACACATCTTCCTTTTTTAAGAATGACTTCAGTGCTTAACTCCAAGTCTTCCAGATGCCAAAGCCGATTCCAAAGACCCCAGTTCGCCAAGTTTTCAAGTAGCAGGGAATTCATGCGGAACTGTTGCAACTCTGCCGTCCTTATATTAAACCCGCCCACCGACTCTATACATGATGTGATTGGCCTGACCCGAATTTGGTTTTTCCAGCTCGCAAGCCAACGGAGAGTTGCTAGACTGACCCTGGCTGCAAATAACATTTGCTGCCGCTAGGGTGCGTATAGATTTCTAGGCTACTGTTTGATTCCTTTCAGGGGGTTCCCCACATCAGTGAAGCACTGTCTTGCTTTCATAAATCTCTGTCTCATGAATAGATTACATTTACATTGGAAGAAGAGAGTTTAAAACTTCCAAATAAATATTTTTTTATGTGAGAAAAAGAGCTATTTGCTATGATTTTTGAGCATTTTGACAAATTGTTCCCGCTTTGTTTTGATTTTCCTTTTTCTTCTCCCCAGATGAGCGTTTTCCATCTGATGCCACAGTTGAGTTTGTCTTCTCCTCTGGACCTGAGAAAATGAAAGGTTGGCTCACTTCAAATTCTACTTCAAATCTGTTTGACCTCAAACATTTAGTTTATATTTTTCAAAGGGGTAAAAGACAAATTGATGTAAATGCTCAATTGTAACAAAAAGCTTGTTCAAAAATCAAAAATGTAAATTAGATACGTCTTTCCTCAGGCCGTGAGTACCAGAAGAACGACCCCGCTGTCACTGTCGACTACAACACTGGTGACCCAGTGGTTCGCTGGGATTCCTATGAGAACTTTAACCAGCAATACCAGGACAGCCTGGAGGGTACCACTCTTTAACTGTTTTCTTCATATCCAATCTCAGCTTGATATGAAGTAATTAATGAGGGATATTTACAAGAAGTTGGCAGAAGTTAGTTAAAAAAAACAGAAATGTAGAAAAGTAGAAATGAAAGGACATCTGCTAAGCCAATGAGTACGTCAGATTGAGAGCTGATCTTGTCTTTTTTTCTTACAGTAGATATTGCCCACACCAGAGGTCCTCTAGATGGCAGTCTCTACGCTCAGATAAAGAAGCGCCGAGGTCCCGGCTCTGGTTCTCTCACCTCAGCCAATGGCAGCAGTTCAGCGACAGGCCTTGAAGAAGATAGGCCAGATAATTTCATCCCCAGAGGTTCTGACTCCGCCCTCTCAGCCCATTCCGTCCATTTGAGCCAATCATCTGTCCATCCTGAGCGCCGGGAAGAGCCCATTCGCCCGTCTCCAACCAGACAGGAAAGAGAGGAGCTTGACCGTCTTCTCGGAGGCATAGAGGGAAACCGGGATGGAGAGCGAGAGACCGCCATCTTGGATGATGGAGATTCTCTGCCCTCTGAGAGAACTGGGACGCTAAGGCTCAGTCGGTCCTGTTCCTGCCGGGATGGTTACCGGTCCCAGCGCTGTGCCGAGCCTGGCTGTGACCGCACCCTCCTCATGCCTAATGGTTACTGCCTTGACAGGGCTCCCGGCACCAATGGGCACCACGGGGCGACCCCTTCTGCCAGCCCCAACACAGCTGCTCCTCCGTCACACATGGATCTGTGCCAGCACTACAGCCACCACTCGCACCAGTCCCTTCCACCTCCAGATCTGGTGTGGGACCGCCAGAGTGGCCCGCCGCACTACCTGCACCGCTCCTGCTCGGAGGCTCCCTCATCTCGACATATCTGCCCATATCCATCACCAGACCTTACTCCCCACTCTCACAACCACCCGCATCACCACCCTCTGTCTGCCGCGGGCCGCCTCTGCTGTCGAGAAGACGACTACGGTCCCTATCACCATCCTCCTCCACCTCACAGCCACCACCATCCCCACCCACACCACCCCAAACCCTCCACCAGCCCTACCTACCATGACATAATGCTAATGGATGGTCTACCACCCCCTGGCTGCCCTTGCAGAGACTGCAGCATCAGGAGAGAAGACTCTGCGGCCTATCACAGCCTGAGGCTGGACCAAGGGGACAGCTTCCCCTGGGACAGAGAGGCGGAACTTCAGCAGAGGGAGGTGGGGCTTCGCAGAGCCAGGGAAGCAGAGGTACCCAGAGGGACTGAGCTCCACTGGGAGAGGGATCCTGGGCTGAGACGAGGCAGAGAGTTGTCTCTCCACTGGGAGAGAGACAGGGAGGCTGAACTGCAGTGGGAGAGGGACAGAGAGGCTGAATATTGGCATCGTAGGGCCACCGTAGCCTCCTATGGCCCACAGGGTCACGATCTTCCAGCCTTCACGTTTGACCCCTTGCCGTCGGGTCACCCGGCTTATCCAGAGGCATCGAGGTCCCATGCTCATTCCCACCTGGACCTGAAGTATAGCAGCAGCAGCAGCGGTTACCAAACGCCGCGTCAGGTGTGCCCCTGCTCGCCTTACCAGCCCTCGCCGTCCGAAAGCAGGGGCTACGCCTCGGGCTACCAGTCTGAGTCCACGTCCCCGCTGCCCCCAGCTTCCTCCATGACAGGGCCCTGCAGCCAAAGCAACGGGCCAACAGAGCATCACCATAACCACCACCATCCCCATCCAGACTCACAGCGGTCATATGGCTCTGACTCACACACGGGTGAGACTTTTAGAAATGTTTTTTCCCTCAACAGTGTGTATAAATGATCCATAATCAACAACAGCAAGCACTGAATCATTTATGCTGAACTAGACAGATGCCTTACACATTACTCACAAATTGTCGCCGACTTAACAACCAAAAAGCAAGCATTTAATTTTAAATAAACACTGGCAGCAAAGGAGATATATTACATCCCATTATGCTGAAAATATTGAGCTTACATTTTTGTAAATGTAATCCATTGTTCCCTTCCTTTTCAGATGGCCTTCGGAGCTCTGGTGAAAGTGTGGGCTGGAGGGATCACATTACCCACGGTTCCTTTAAGAGGGTCCACAGAGACGGCCATGCTGCATGCTCCACGCCATCTGACATGTCTGGACCGTCCACTCCTGTCCACACCAGCAGTCCTCTACGCACACAGGAAAGGTATTCCACGCTTGTTCTTTTACTAAGAGGGACAGTAGTGTCGGTTGGAGTGCCCCTCACTGCCAGGGTAGAAAGAAATATCACGCAGACAGACAGACAGACAGACAGACAGACAGACGATCTGATCGCATTCCAATCACATGGCATTCTGCACATGGCAGTTCCTTATCCAGATGAGATATCCAGATACATATCGCATGTTACAGCAAGAAGAAAATGGGGTTAATGATGACAATAAGACTGAAAAGGGGGGCCGGGGTACAACATTTAGAAATATTTCGCTAGATCAGAAGGTATGTGAAAGTAATACTCATGTCTGTCCGTTTAAGCCCCAGTCCAGTAGGGAGAGACTATGAGATCCGGACCACAGACATCATCGGCAGTGACTACGAGGCTCCCCAGCACCAGGACGGACACTACCGTGCTGATATAATCGCCCAGGAATCCCTGGAAAACCAAAGAAGCAGCACAGAGCCGCCATCCGTGCCGCAGGTGGCCAACGACACGCAATCACACACATCCACACCTGTACAAACAGAACCCCACAACCACTGCACTGCACCAACAGACCCGTCCCCTACTACTCCCCAACAGCAGCACTGTAGCCCAAATACACCGTCAGTTTCGGCAACACAGAACACTTCCGCTGTTGATTCTGCTACACCAACCACATCCAACCAGGGAATCTTTCAGGCTCCATCATCCCCTATCCGTGCTTCATCTGCGCCGGATACACGCTCCCAACCTGGCCCTCTCACTCTCCAGACCCCCCATCCTTCAGAGGCTGCTGCTCTGCCTTCCACTGTGGCACAGGCAGTGCCTCAACCTCAGAGCCAAACCCAAACCCATGCCGGCGGATTGACAAGACCAACCCCAACACATGTCATCGGATCGTCTCCTACCAGGGAACCTCACCCAGAAACGGCAAAACCTATGATCACCCCCACCCCCAACGCCACATCTGCCCCTGCATCTCCCACTCCAGCTTCATCATTATCCCCCCAGCCGGCCTCCGGTAGTATGGAGGGCTCCCCAGTCTCTGATGCCCCAGTTCCTGGCTTCGCCACTTTGGGTAGGAGGCTGATGTTGAGTGGGTCGGACCCCCACCATCCGAACCACATCCAGCAGCACGGATCCCCGCACCACCACTACCCAGGCATGGAACACAGCGCTGCCGGACACACTTCTGCTCTGGACAATAACAAGAAGCCCTGCTACTCCGCTCACACTCCTCAGCTCTATCCATCCTACTCCAATTATTCCACCATCTCCATCCCCCTTCCTCACCCCCAGCCGCCTTTGCCAGAGAAGCGCCACCCGCCCGTCCAGTCAGGGTCACCCAGCGATGGGGTGAGAACTCTGAGGACAGCCGCGGGCCATGTGCCTCCCTCCAGCACCAGCATAGCTCAGCATCAGCTCCATGTCACATTCTCTCCCACCGTGGGGGAAATTGCACCACCTGCAGGCAAAAATGATGGTGTGGCATCTGTGGAGATTGAGAATGCGAATAGTGTCAGTGTGAAGTTTGTCCAGGACAGCTCACGGTTCTGGTACAAGCCTGGCATTTCCAGAGAGCAAGGTAGGTCTGAGAGGGTGAAGCTCTTTTTATTCCTTTCATCAACAACAATCAACAATCTTGTTTAGGGCTGGGTACCGAATTCAATACTTTTTAGGCACCGACCGATTTGCCTCTAACGTATCGAGTATCGAAAAATGCCTTGTTCATTCAATACCCAATTTCAATTCCTAAGGGATACATTTCATCAGAGTCAGTGAGCCAACGAACATGCATCATGCTTCTACCAACATCTAATAATGGTTGTGATTGGCTGTTTAACAATACATGTCGTAGAGGCATGCAGGGAAAACTCTATGTTACACAGAGACGGGGCTCAAATAGAAGGAACTGAAAAATAAATAAAAAAGATTTAGTATCAAAAAAAGTATTGTTTAGGAACCGGCATCAAAGTTGGTATCGGTACTGGTATCGAAAACTTTTGAATGATACCCAGCCCTAATCTTGTTTGCTATGATCAAACCCATTTTAGCGTATACAATTTTCTAACATTTTGGTGTTTGGCTTTAGCAATTGCTGCTCTGAAGGAGAGAGAGGCAGGGACCTTCCTGATCAGAGACAGTAACTCTTTCCAGGGGGCCTATGGCCTGGCCCTGAAGGTGGCTACACCTCCTCCCAATGTCAACAACCACAGCAGCAAGGGTAAAAACAATTATAGTTTACGTCATTTAAATATCTCCTTTTCACATTTTTGTTCCGCCTGTTCAGCAACAGCTGCACAATCTAGCCATTCGGGCTATTTTATGTGCCATTGTACTTATTCAGCAGTTGCTTTGTCCTTGGTAGACAATGATACTTGCATCTTACAGTTAGTCTCTGCTGTTACAGTGAGCGACCCTCTGGAACAGCTGGTCAGACACTTCCTTATAGAAACAGGCCCTCGGGGAGTCAAGATTAAAGGGTGTCAGAATGAGCCCTACTTTGGTACGTTTTCCTGCTCCAGATTACTACAAAATATTTGTAGTACCACGAACAGGGCACCTTTAGGAAAGATCATTATTTTTGATATACATCTTGTTACCTTTAGGGAATGTAAGATATGTTTGTTGTTATCTGTGATCCACAGGGAGTCTGTCTGCATTAGTCTACCAACACTCCATCACGCCCATCTCTTTGCCCTGCGCTCTTAAGATCCCAGAAAAAGGTTGGTACTTCTTATTTGGTTTTAGTTTTCTGTTGCTCTACTAATTGTTTGAGAATTTGAACAGATTGAACAAGTCATGGAATATTCCTTTAAAACATTAAACTCATAGGGTTAGTTATAAGCTCCACGTGTTAGGAGATGAACTTTGAATTATTTTTTACAGGAAATGCACTTTTATCTGATATAACGGATTCTGATTGTATTGATCTTAGATCTGGTAGGAGAGGTGCCGGAGGTTCAACCAGTGAACAACATCAGCACGGCTGCTGACCTGCTGAGACAAGGAGCAGGTGACTTCTCCGTCCTGCCATCTCTTCCTAAAACACAGAGAAACCTCCTGAGGCGTGGTCACAATGCTCAAATCTCTCTATCTGTCCCTCTCCCCCATTAGCCTGTAATGTCCTCTACCTGAACTCAGTGGAAACAGAGTCTCTAACCGGCCCCCAGGCCATCGCCAAGGCAACAGATGCTTCCTTGGGTCGTAACCCGCGCCCTGCTGCCACTGTGGTCCAGTTCAAGGTGACGTCGCAGGGCATCACACTGACCGACAGCCAGCGCAGGTGAGATATTCCCCACGGATTAGTACTTTTTTGTTTCCTCACACACAATTTGTTACTAATGGTGCATTCACGTTCTCCTCGGATGGTCCCATTTCCAGAGTTGGGAAGTCGTTCTTCCGACTTCGGTGTGTTCATGAGGTTTAAAGGTGCGCGACTTTTTTTAACGTCCGTTACATTCAAGCCATTGTCAAATGAGTTGATACAAAGCTAATTAAGCCTCTTAATTTCACAAAACTCGCGCGTAGAAGCTTGAGTGGTGCGCTTTACGTCAGCGCTGCGAAAGTACAACAGCAGTGTTCAGCTTTGGAGATGAAGAGGACATTACAAATTACAAGATAATGACCTCTTCTGAAGACTCCATCATGTTCCTTTAAATCCTCCGTGTCCTCCTTGATTTGACGGGTTAAACGCTAATAGCAACTGCGTGGAATGCCTGATCACCGAAGGCTTGCATCACGTGGATGTGCCGACAGTGTTATTGTCTTTTATTTAGAATTCCGCTGCAAAGAAGATGCATTGTATTTTATTGCTGAGAGCTTTTCTTAACCTTTATTTTACCAGGGAAAAAAATAACATTGAGATTAAAATCTCTTTTACAAGTGAGACAGGTTGTCTCGCTTGCGCGGCTGTAGTTCCAATGAGACAACCTGTAGGGGGACCGAAGAGGAAAAAGTTACATAGTATGCCTTTAAACATGTTGTATTTTCAGTATTTATTTTCAGTTTGAAGCTTTATGTCAGTGGTTTTGGCCCAGCCTTGTTGCTGCACTTGTTAAAGCAGTTACACACCGGGCCGATAATCGGCCGTTGGACAATCTGGCGAGGTCAGTGACTCGAGTCTGTTCGGTGTGTTCCGTGCCGTGGTCCGTTGGAGGAGCTGTCGGCCTTTATTTTCGCCGACCTGACATGCTCAGTCGGAGACAGGGCAGTCGGGAATCACCCGGAAATGGCAAGTAGGATGAGCGTGACTAAGCCTCTCAAAATCTGACGAAAATCTTTTAAACTGACTTTTGTCGATCTGAAATGAAGACAGATTCAGCAACTGCATGGTCTATTTCTCGCTTAAAATGTTTTCAGAAACACGTTTCGGTGAACTATTTTAGTACAATATGAGATCGTAATCTCAATGAGTCGCCAGTAATGGCCATTTGAAAAATCCAAAATCCGGAAGCAGCAGCCAGATCCATGTGACGCGTTCGTCCAATCAGCAGCCGGTTTTCATTTTTTGGGCGACAATACAGATTAGCGCCGCCTGCTGTTATGGAGACGTATTACGTCTCGTTGCTTTGGTTTGTTCCGAGGCACTTTTTTGACCAACTCGGGGAGGATGATCAGTCCAACTGCCTTTTCTGCCAACGGTCGGCTGTCTGGTCTAAAGCCCCTTAGAGATTGCTTTACCTGACTTGTTATCTGTTTTTTTTACTTTATGTGGACAGCAACTAACGATTACAACCTAATACCATACTACAAATTACATGTAAGTGATATGCAATATGTGAATTAATAAAAAAGTTTCTTACATTCAACCCACCATTTACTTTTGTCCGCCATGACGTAAACTCGGCAAGTCGTGTACCAAAAATGTAGCCGAATTTTCCCAGTTGGGAACTCATTTTTCCGATTATTCCAACACCACATGAATGCAGCATATGGCCTCATTCTTCAGTGTAATGACAGTTTTCCTGTAGGGGATCACAATAATTTCATCTAATATGAAAACTTAGTGTCCACTTTTTTGGTCATTAATTGTTGTCAGGGGAAATAAGATTGTCATTTTACACCCACTAGTCATTATCACCATCGACAGTGATGGTCAACACAGTAGCTGCAACTCTAGGGCTAACGCGCTGTGCTTTCATTACATTTTAGCAACGGCACTTAAAAGGTCTCTTCTCTCCTGTCTCGCTCTATTTGTATCTTTCTTCTTCTAGGGTTTTCTTCAGAAGACATTACCCAGTGAACAGCGTAACGTTCAGCAGCATCGACCCTAAGGACAGAAGGTAGGCAATTTAGAGACAGTAAGGATGTAGTTTGAACCATGACTAACCTAAAATCAGCAGGAATCATAGACACATGACCACAATCAGTCATTCATTCATTGCACCCATGGTCATTGACTGCGTTTATCGCTGAGAGCCCTCGCATGAATCTGTTTGTTATGTGAGTGCATTTGTTCATGTGCATGAGAGACCAGTGGTTAGGTTTGCGAGCATGCTGGCTCTGGCTGAGGCTGCAGCTCTGCCTCTGTGTGTGTATGTCTGAGTCTGGTTTCTCTCTCTCTCTCTCTCTCTCTCTCTCTCTCTCTCTTGGCTTTAGGTGGACTAACTCAGACAACACCGCTGTTAAGTAAGTGCTCTGTTTGTGTTTAATGATTGAGAGAATGTAAGATTGTATGCATGTGCGTTGTGTGTATTTTAAAAAGGGTGTGTAGATTCACCCGTGGCTGAGAAGTCAGTGATATTGGAGCCTCTGCATGGCATCAGATTGTGTGTGAGCCTTGGCAAAATCATTCCAGCAAACATGATTTAACAATGAAAATCAAATCTCACATAACCCCATATTACATATTACACATTGTTTTATAGTAGTTAACCATACAGAAGCCCTGAGAGGCAAGTGAGGAAAAAAAGAAGAAGAAAAAGAATTCTACTGATCCATTTTCTAAGTCTGATCTAAATTGTTTTCTCTTCTGTGTTTATGACTTAAGAACAGGTGACAAAAAGGTTTTGCCAGGATAATCTTTTAAATTCCTTTTTAAAAATTGCATCAGTGAATCAAGTGGTAATTGTATTTTTTTGCTAGGATCATTTTTCAAAGTCACTTTCTGTGAAAAAGAGTTTTTGCAGGTGAATAAAATGTGTCAATTGCCAACTACGGCATGTTCTAAATAGGACTAAAGCAGCAGATTAAAATCCATTTCTAGCCAAAAGAAAGACATGACAGTAATGTTACATGACTTGCTAACACACAGTATGTTTACCTTGTGTTTAGAGTGCATGGAGAAATTAAAACTCACCTAGAAAAAAGCATGAATAGGCTTTAGCAAAGCCCGTCTACAGAAAGCCGTTCCACTCCCTATTTAGCCTCATTGTACCGAATTTGGTTGCAGTTCCACCAGAGTTCCACTGGGGGTGATTGCAGGCGAGTGCAAAATGAATGGGACTCTATGGAACTAGACAGCTAAATTTGTCTCTTTCGCCTGATTGCCGTTAAGAAATCTCAGATTTGATTGTAGTTTTTGCAAGTTCAACATGGATTATAGGTCGAAAGTTGAATGAACGAGTACTTATGTCCTTTCGATTTCTTACAGGTTGAGTCGTTGTTGCCCACAACGCGCTAGCATTCTGCTAATGAATGCTAATTGGTCAGTGAAGGACTGATTACGATCGGAGATCCCGCTTGACGGCATCCGAAGCGGAATCAGAATGTCAGAGTAAATATTTCGGCGTGGTCTTTAAAACATTAGCAAACCTCTTTCTAGCACGTGTATTGACAGGGAGAGTCTAACCTGTCAGCTGTGTTGCCGATGCCTCGAGAGAAAAAAGGAAGTGACTCTGAGCTTGCCGTAAAGCAGAATCTCTGGCCGTATATGTGTATGACCGCATTGACGTTTTAAAAGGCTTTTTAGAACAAAAAAGACACCCAGCAGTGTGTATTTTCTTAGCCTCCCCTTTCGAATGCAACATTCAAATTACTAGACAAAAAATTATATCCTGAGAAAAGTGCATTTTGAGGGGTATAGCTCTATAGAGTCCCATTCATTCTGCACTCGCCCGTGAGCGCCCCCTATATGGATCAAGAGTGGAACTGCAACCAGTTCAGAAGCCGGAAGTATCGAGAGAGTGGAACTTCTTCCCTTATTAGAAATTCTTCGGCTTTAATCCTATTTAGAACATGGGGTATTGGTGCACTTCAGCCTCTTGTGGCCGAAAATGCGTATTACAACAAACACAAACATTTCACCTATCACAAGTAAATAAAAAAGAAAAATTATCCTGGGAAACTTTCTTTTCACCTGTTCCACAGATAAACTTAATTTTTAAAACCTTTTTTTCCACCTGTTTTTTAAGTGTTCATATTATGCTTCTTTGCTTTTTCCATTTCCTTTATTATTATTTATCTTTTTTCTACGTTATGCACGTTATAGGTTTACAAAGTGAAAAAGCCCAAAGTCCACCCCACAGAAAACACTGTTCACAAACTGCTCCAAACAGCTCTATTGTAGTCCAGCCTTTACTTCAGAGACAAACGTGGTCACTTTGTAACACACGTTATAATGCTCGCCTAGCTGCTAGCGTGGCATGCCCTCATACTCTGCTTCTGACTGACTGGCTAGTAGTCCTTACCTAGCTACTGTGCATGTGAGACTCCCAACAAAGATGGAATAGAAGTGAGATGTCTCACTCTGTAGCTGAAACAGAGAGCTCAACACACAGGGTGAAAAGAGGAGCTGCAGCAGTGTGTAGTACAACTAAAAATATGGTGTTTTTTGAAAATTAAACCATGTAAACCTATTACTATATAACCTCTAAAAAAACTTGAAAATGAGCATAATATGAGCACTTTAAGTCATAAACACAGGAGAGAAAACAATTTAGATCAGACTTAGAAAATGGATCACCAGAATTTAGTTTTTCTCACTTGCCTTCTCAGGGCTTCCGTACTGTACAGGGCTGTTACAAAGAGATTTACATGACAAACTCTAAATATTTGCAGAATGCCTTCCCTTTCACTTCCTCTCCTACTCAGTAACTTGTTTCCTCACATCCTCCCTCTCCTCCTCAACCCTTCCCCTTCTCAGGGTGTTTGGTTTCGTAGCCAAGAAGCCGGGCAGCTTGGCGGAGAACGTTTGCCACCTGTTTGCCGAGTTGGACCCCGAACAACCTGCCTCTGCCATCGTCAACTTCATCAACAAAGTCATGTTGTCACAGCGCCGATAGAGGGAGACACAGAGAGGAAACCAAAACAAAACAGTGGCATGCAGCATATAGAACTGACAAGGGTTAACTGTACAGTGATGGCCCAGTGCCACGTAACCAATGCTATCTTGGTCCATCAGTTGGCGTAAAGACGTTTTGAAGGCAGTTGAAAATCTTGCAGTTGAACATCCTTTTCCTAAAGGGTCAGTTCACAATATAACACTACATTTACATTTTACAGCATAGTAAAGTATTGTTGGATGAAAAGAAACAAAACACAGTGTTCATACGAAGCCATGATGTATAGTGTAACAACTCCTCCCCAGACAGAGAGGCTTCAGAGGGAACTTGCGCAATCCACAGTGACTTTCCAAAGAACAAAACAATCTTCTCCATCTACCCCGGGGCCTGGGTCATGAGCAATGATTAGTGGGTTGTCCACGTTATCTTTAAATCATAACTCAGGTTTTCTGGCATCATGAAGCTGGCTCACTTTTGACCAGGGTAGATCTCCATGGTAACCCTGCTCCAGAGCAGGTTTAGTTGAGAGGATCAGATCAAAACTTGTCAAACATGGAAGCATCGTGACTCCTACAGGATCCTGACATGGACAACAAGTACTCAGTTTACAATTAAGTGACATGTCGTAAACATCAATAGATCAGTACAGTCGCTTTGCCTACCATGATCATTATGTCAGAGATAGAAGAAACATTTTTTGTGTCCACTCTAGGTTAAAAAAAAACAGGACTTTTAGTAGTTTACAACAACAACAGACTGATAAATGTCAACTATAGACGGATATTCATTGTGCACACCGAAGCTCAGTAAATTATGAACTCAACATTCTGGTGAGATAGATCCTATCAAGCATTAGTTTCTCTTCTTTTAGAGCTTTTCTGCACATACTATCTGTACTTTTAAATAGCACTTATTCACAATGCATTACTCATCATGAGACAAAAGAACACCATCATTTGACTATGTCAAATTAAAGAGTTATCGGTTTAATTTCTGTACTCGTGTATCTAACAATTCCCACACTAGTAATAGCCGTAGCTTCACTTTTAATCTTTGGATGATTTTTTTTTTTTGCGTGTGAATATATTTTATCTTATTAGTGGTGGAAAACCAAATTTCGCAATACTCCGCCCAATTACCATTTGGGTATTTCCATTTCATTTTATGTCATATTAAAAGGCCCTGAAAACACATTTTCTCAATCAGCTTCGGACTGAGTAACGGAGATCACACAGGAACATAAAAGTTTAGGGTATTTCTGTTTTTCTCACCAATTTCGAATTGGGCGACAGTTGGTGGATTATATGGTTGCTGGGAATTAAATCTGACCAAACCACACTCACACATGTAGACCAGAGTTTTAAAATGAGTGTTAAACTCTTAATACAGAATACCTAAAGATGTTTGTTTTTTTTTAAAACTATGACTGCTGCTTTTGTCTTGAATATTTATTGGTACAGAGAAATACTGAATTTGAAGCAAAGTTTCCAGGGGCTTCAAGTCGTTTATCGGTGTTTTAAGCCCCCAACGTCTCCTTCCAGGCAGCGCTGCACTAGGATTAGGCAATGGTTATGGTTATGGTTATGTTTTATGGTTAGGTGCCTTGAAGTCAACGGTCGCAGCGCTGCCTGGAAGGAGACGTTGGGGGCTTAAAACACCATCGAGCCTTCAAGTCCTCAACCCATGGTTCTGATTATGTAACAGCTTCATGATGCCAGTTATCTTTGTGAAACAGGCCCCTCGTTAAATCCAACTTTTCATCATCTGTGTCAGACTGGTTGTCAGTGTAGCAATGGTAGAAATGCTAAAAGCAGCTTTAAAGCTTTAGTGCGTAACTTTTTTGATATTAATGACCGTCCGTGACATTCAAGCCATTGCAGAATGAGTTGATACAAAGGCTTGTGTCATGTGGATGCAACAACAGTGGTGTTGTCATTACTTAGAATTCCTCATGGGGGCGACAGAAACTACGCACTATAGCTTTAAGGACACAGTGCAGACTGTGTGGAGCGGTTACAAAGAGGACCTTTCCTTGCACTGTTTAGGGGCAACAAAGCCCTATAATGTTCAACACTTAAGACATAACTGCCTTTAAAAACAGCAGGTGTTAATATTTTGTTACAAAAAACAGTGACCAAAGCCCTGACGATGTAATTTAGTTTCTATATCTAGAGATGTTTTCGGGTATTCATATATGTACAGCATATTTACAGCCACTCTTGCATTCAACCCTACAACACCTTTATAAGTGTAACACATTTAATCATCATCGACAATCCTGGTTGTTGTTTGTCTCACTCACGTACACTTAATAATCGGAGCGAGCGGGAAACATAACTCTCTGATGAAAGTAAATATGAATGTGAGTTGTTTTTTTGTTTTTTTTACTTTTAAAGCATCTGAATACCCACACAGGTGTTTTCAGTTATTCTGGCTGATTAGACTCTTTTCAGGTTGAAGGTGGGCCGGCTTTGATGGGAACTTATTAGGTCACAAATTCTTTCTACCAATAAGGATGACAAAGGTGTCATTTGTCCCACCCTAACAGGTGCAACAACACTAATGCTGCGTTCCAGGCAACCCGTAACCCGTGTTTTCACAACCTTCTACCCGTGAAAGTGCCCTGGAACGGCAGTCAAACCCGTAACTTACTACCCGTGAAGTTACAGTTTTTGACGTCACACACACATAAACAACAATGGCAACCCCCTGTTGATGCTGTACAGACGCCGGTGATTAACGGTGAGAAATAGAAATAAATAGACATAAATAGGCAACGTAAAGTAATTCCGCACGTTGTAATCAAAACAATACACATACGATCGTGTACTACTACAGGTTATGTTTATTAAATGAAGCCCAAAATATGTCGCCGACTAGAAATCGCTAGTATCAGCTAGCGCCAGCTAACGTTAGCGTTAGGTAGCCGCTAGCTAACGCTAACGTTAGGTAGCCTAACCTGAACCCTGGAACGCTACCAAGTCGTGAGTCGTGACTTGAAGTTGTAACTTACGGGCTAAAAATTGTGTCTGGAACGCAGCATAACAGTGGGATCAGGAAGATGTAAATCACTCAGTCTATCCACACCCACACAGTCCTGGAAAAGGTCCAATCAGCCACATTAGCTAGAAACACCTGTGTGGGCGTTCAGGGCCTTTAACAAGTGTGTGTGCGAGGGAGTGGCGGGTGCGTGCGTGCTGGGTATTGAGGTAAACATGTTGGGTAAGGTATCGTTAATGTCCATTTTTAAAGAAATGTATGTGAAATGGGGACAAAGCTAGACGGGGGAAAGGACGCACAGTGTTGAACCACACCATTGCTGTGAAATGTTTGGCGCTCATTCACTGCTTTGCATCTTGTGACCCAACTGATTATAAAACACATTCACACATATATATAAAGTTAAAGAGAAGACCGGTAAACACACGAGCAAGACAGTGGCCTAAAGAAAGACTTAATTAACCAAAGACAAAGCACTCTTGTATTAATAAGCTTTTTATCCAGCTATATTTTTGTACTTATTGCTTCCTGTGTTTTTATTATGCATTTATTGTGTGTGTCGCCTTGTTTGTTAAGAACCTAGAAAAACACTACTTGTATTACAGCGATAATATATTGTGGTCTGTTTTCTTGTTGATCTCTATATTGTGTAGTAATATATTTTCACATGCAGCTATAGGACAGCGTATGAGACATAAAAAAGGAGACATTTGTTTGAAAAGGACATTATGCTATTTTGTATGCAAAAAAAAATGAACAGAATTAAACAGAAGTGATGTGGTACCTAAAATGCTTTTGGGTCAGTGATTATCTGTATAGTTGCTGATTAATTTCGGAAGGGACTCAGGATGCCGTGGTTGAGGATGACCAGAGGTGGAAGAGGAGGAGGAGGGTTGCACGTTTGCCTGAAAAGACAGCTGACGGCAACGGAGAAAAGACATTTAAAGCAGGATGTCATGCTGTGATTGGATCATGAATTTCGTGGCCAATTCTGGTTGGGTTACTGAAAAGTGAACGCCTCTAAACAGCTGAATACTTTTAGGAAGAGTAGCGGTGATTAAAGTTAATAGAAGTCTTCCTGAAGGAATTTGCGCTGAGCTTCATTTGTTGCAGCTCTAAATGGTCGGCAAAAAGACTCTGAAACAATTATTGGAGTTCATTATTAGTTTTATTTATTCACGTCCCTTTAATATTGTTTTAGCATGGCAATATACTGTACTGTATTCCTTTAAAAACACTGGTAAAATGTTTCATTCACAAATTTACAAACAACTGTCCCTTTAAAAAAATAAAAGTCAAATCACAATTGCTTTCGATCATTTTGTTTCCGAGGGAGGGTTCAAAATGAGCGCCATCCGCCAGCCAAATGCTGCTGAAATATGGAAGTGGCTGGTAGATTTGCTTCACTCACCAGCCCAAAAAAAACCCAATGGTAATCTGTGGAGCGGCTGGTAAAAACGTCAGCGTTCACAAGCCATTTGGCTGGTGGACGAAGAAGTTCATTTTGAACCCTGTAACCCGAGGTGACAGGCACATCTATACAGAGCCGATACGGTAGCAGAAGTCATTTTTTACAATATTTTGACAGATCTGTGATGATGTACTTCCTGGTCCTAAATGTTCCGCGCAGATGAGAGATGTCTGATACGACAGAGGCGCTTTCAGCCATGGTGTTCAAATGCTGTTGCACATCTGGATTTTTAAGGCCATGGTGGAGAGGATACTGTATACAGATGTTCAACAGCACATATATATATATATTCCTCTTTCAGTAGCTTAGCCAGGAGTGTAAATGGTAAAAAATGTATGATCTCACTCATCCTATAATTCACTCCATGGTACCCTAGTTAATACCAACACGAGCGTCATTACTACTTCAAAGAAAATGTAGTCTGAGAGCAGTATTCCTCTCTATGACACTGGATGTTTACCCTGAATCTAAAATCAGTGTGCTTAGACTTGCTGTGTTGAGGTACCAAACAATAACTCAATAAATCAGTTCATTTAAAAAACATCTGTGATATGTTAAATGTGTAAATGCTATTTTCAACTTAATTTTAACGCAGCAAAAGCAATAGGTTTAACAAGATGTCCCAGTTATAAGGTGCAAAAACAGTCATTGAATTATCCCTTCTGGGGTCGCATTAAATCCAAAATAGAAACAGCAGGCCAGCTCCTCCTCCACTTCCTTTTTCTTTTTTTAAAAGAAAAAAAAGTCAGCAGTCTTAAGTCCAACACTGTGTTACAAATCCAAAAAAGGTCATTCAAGCTATCCTGAAGAATGCTCTCCTGATGTTACAACAGCAGCAGACACAGACAGAGCTCTGTTAATTAAAGCTATAGCAAAAAAACAAAAACAAAAACAAAGAAATCACTGGCACGTCATTGTCAGCTTGGAATGCCGGCCATTCCCCTGAAAGAAAAAGAGCTGTCTCTGACATTTGTCCTGCTTCCAAAACAGGGCCACAGAGTGCTTGTTGGCAACAGCTCGTTCAATTTGTCGTTCCATTTTCAACCAGTAGAACATGTGACACAATTTGTCAGCAAGTTTGAAATAGCAGAACTGCCTTTTCAAACGTGTTTCTATACACGATGAGTTCAGGCAATTTTTAGCCCCCACGAATGCAAGTTAAAACCACAAGTAGCTGCTAGGTCCAGAGATATCTACACCTGACAGCAACCGGAACAAAACCTATATCTGCAGCCTCCGGGCTGTCCGATGAAAACCAATATTCAGTTAAAAAAAAGGAAAGAAATACCAATTGCCTTTTTACAACACTCCCTTGCCACAGCCCTGTTTTCCAGCTTAATCATTGAATGGCACAAGTTAACGGCTACTTAATGTTACCTATTCTGTGTGAGCTTAGAAGAAAGCACCGTTTGGTATTTTGCTGCTGGTGGTTATGTCTGCAAAATCCATCCTGGAGTGTGCACCGACATCTCCCAACCTCCTCCAGAGAAGTGAGCCGTCTTTTTCCGGGACTGTTCCGCTCGCTCACTCGCTCACAGCAGAGCGAAGTTGAGATGGGCGGAGGAGAGGTGGCTGTGCCGTGTGGTGTTGGAACCACAGTCTATGTACCGATAGGCCTCCAGGCTGTTCTGGGATGTTCGCACCATGTTTGAGGTTTTCACCGCGGTTCTGAAAATACAAGCAAGACGATACAGAAATGAAGACCAATATCGATCTCTATTTATCCCAATAGATTAGCGCAGCGATTCCCAAACTTTTTCTGCAGGGCCCTCCTGTTGTAGATAAAAATGGTTTGCAAGCTTTGCTAGCAGTGCAGCAGAACCATGCATTATAGTGTATGTATTAGCTCCAGACAAACACAGAAGTGACCACAGAGAAGATGAGCTTTCTGACAGCCCTCTCTGCTATTAAACACTTAAATATTTATTGACAAGTAGCAGGAAGAACTGCACCCGGGGAAATGAAAATGTGAAATCATGATTATTTTTGTCTGAACCGTGACTCCTAGGTGGGTCCTCAGAGTCAATGCAGGTGGGCCGCAAAATTATTGTTTAATCATTTTTGAAAGTTTTTTTCCCTCCCAAAATTTAAATATTAACATGAATCCAACACATTATTAGCAAAGATAAATCGGCCTATTCCTCAAAGACAACAACAAACCTCAGACAACATGGATGATACGGTGACTGGCCTGTAAGGTAGCCATCAGTTAAGCTTATGGGTTCACTGTGTGGTTGACATTAAATCATGCTGATATATGAATATGTAAATAATTGTAATAGCTTAGTATTGTAGGGCACCATAAAAAGGGTATGTGTATAGGCTTTAGGCCACCCTACGCATTATTGTAGGACCAGATTATTATTATTATTATGCAACTTCATTTTATTCAATACATGTAGTAAGGGGGTCCCTGCTCGTCTCTCTTTCAGGTTAGGGGTCCTTGGGCTAAAAAATGTTGAAGACCCCTGGTCTAAACTGCAAAGCAACAACTGTGGAGTTTGTGATGGTGCACTATAATTCAAGACAAGCCAACATTTTAAAGAAGTGGCTTATGTTGTGGTAAACATCGTCTCTTCGAGTTACTTAACACGACACACAAAGTGCACAGCTGTCTCGATTGTAGGCTGATAAGCAAAGGTTATGATAGTGCAGTGGAGAGTAACTAACACCGGATTTCCACCGAATGCGGAACGGCTGCGGACCGGCTCCGCTGCATATCGGCTAGAATAGAACCACAAAACCAACAACAGTTTGTTTCCATCCAGAGGAGTAGAGGGGAAACAACTCTGTGCTGTGTTTTCAAGGTGTAGTGCAGGGAAATATGATCCGCCGTGAGCACGGTGTATTTTATTTTGAAAATTAACCTGATGTTTTATTTTGTTTCTGTGCTCGACTTCCTGTCCCGCACTATCTGCCATGTGCTGAATTGCTGTGGAGCTCTCCGGCGTCCGGCAAAAATAGAAGCTCTGCGCATCTGCTCCGGAGGGCTGCAGATCGCCGGAGCTGGGACGCAGTCGGAACGCAGCCGTTCTGCAGTCAGTGGAAATACACACATCGACTTTAATGGAAACCTAACGACTCCGCCACTGTTCAGGAGCGGATCCGCAGACGTTCCGCAACCGGTGGAAATTGGGGGTAAGTACAATTACTCAAGTATAGTATAAACACAGGTTTGATTGTATGCTACTTTATACTTCTACTCTACTACATTTAAGATGGAAATATTGTCGGTTTTAATCCACTACATTTATTGGACAGCTATAGTTAGTTTTCTAAAAATGTGATGGATTCTCCCTTGTACCAAGTTATTGTCATCTGGAATTAAGTCCTTAATTAAATTAGATTGAAAATCAACTTGTTACAAGAATTTAAATCTGGTGCTGCAACCTGCCATATCATATAACATATATCCATGTTTCAAGATAAAAAATACTGCTGTCCAGAACAATTTTAAGTTACTGAATTAAATTACAAATAGGTGTACGTTTTCTTACTGCACAGAGGTTTTTAGGACAGAAATGTCTTTATTTTTATAGGACAGATGGAGCCATGAAAGGGGAGGGGGGGGGGGGATGACATGAAGCAAAGGGCCGCAAGTCAGAGTCGAACCCACGGCTGCTGCGTCGAGGAGTAAGCCTCTATATATGGGCGCGTGCTCTACCAGGTGAGCTACCCAGGCGCCCCAAAACTTTATAAAGTAGTTAACGAGTACTGTACTTTTACTTACTGCATATATACGACAATGTTGTGGACCTTAATGCTGGGCATGGTGCAGAAGGCACTGAAAGAGAAACAGAAAAGGTTTAGGTTGATAAAATGGAATACTGATTATTGGAACATCATTCCACTCATTTTCTCTTGGTGTCATTTACATGCAACTTTACTGCCAACACATTAAAAAAAAAAAAAACTCTTCTATGTGTTGCTTTTAGGTTAAAGGGGCATGCCACACATTTTGTGCATCAGACATATCGCATGTCTCAACTTCTGCTGCTTTGACTTCAACCATTCTATTATGAATCTGTCTCTCTCAAGTCCCCCTACTTTATGCAAGTCTGCATTTAAACATCACTGGAGTAGCCCTTTAAGCCAATGGCAATTCTATGCTCATTTGGAAAATGTTGGTGTTTCTACTGTACGTGACAGTGACGAGCAGTTTGGACAGTTTATGGAAGTTAAGGTAGAGAAACTTACTAGACGTAGGGTGCACTGCCACCAATCGCCACACTGACAGTGTAGTTCACCTGCAGGAGACAAAACAAAAAGATGTTTGCGATTGGGAGAGTGTGTTAGTGTGTCTCTCAATACTTTCTGCTTCCCCAAACTGACTATGGCTCTCAGCGAAGATGTTAATCTTTAAAAAAAAAAAAAAAACACATCAGGTCACAAACATTTCTTCTTTTTTTCTACAAAGGCTAAATAATTCCCTAAAACAGCTGGGTACTGCAATGTTCAGCAAATGGTACTCACACAGAAGTACAGTTAGCACGTGTACTATTTTCAGCCACAGAACTGTCGTACCAGTAAGTATTTAAATCAGCGGGATGGTGTCTGTTGGATTGATTCAAAATGAAACTACAGTGCCCATATTCACGGTAGTCAACAGTGTGGAGGAATGAGATATTTATCAGGGTTTGGCCACGCAGAAAACACTTCACAACAAGTCACTGTTGGTTTTGTTGACAGTAAGGTCAAAGCAGAATAACATCCTTTTTCTTTCTCTTTCTTTCTTTCTTTCTTTCTTTCTGTAAGGAGTGTGTGTGTGTGCGTGTGTGTGTGCGCAACCCTATCAAACAGAGACCACATCCTGTAGCCGGCTCGCCTGCAGCAAGCTTTACAGTGATGACAGTTTGACTGCACACTGAACTTTGGACCGAGAAGCAGTGTCAGGACCAATCAGTGATGTTTTATTAAGTCCATTGGGTTCATATTTACTAATATATGCCTATTCAAAACCGATGTAAAACCCTCTTACATAAATGACATCAACTGAATGTTGTCTTTGTTTGATGAAAGGTATTTCTATAGTCTCCTTTTCTACCCTACCTGTATCTGACTGAGCGGCTGGATGGTGGTGACGTTGTCGAGCTGCTGAGTTCCGATCACCGTCTTCATGTAAAGGACCTGGCAGTTCACACTCTGCACCAGCACCGAGAAGAAGTTTGGGTTGCTGAGGTTCAGAGTGCTCTGAGAAAAAGAAAGTAAATAAGTATTTTTTTTTTTTTTTAAAGATACACAGGGGAATACAAAAAAATAAAAAAAACACAATAACTATTCTGCACCAGGTTTTCTAACAATACACCCCCAGAAGAATTTCATTCTGGTGGTCATTGGCAATACATTTCTCCACACACAGGAAGTGACAAAAACTTGAAACATGCAACATGAAATAGCCGTTTCTAAAGGAGTGCCTCAAGTGTGCCATAAGAGCAAACATGTCTTTCAGCGATACTGTATTGGATTACAGGTTCAAATTAGACCAACGTACATGAACTGAGGATACACTCGCAAAGAACAGCTTAAACCTTTTTTCTACTGTTGGTTATTTTGTATTGTATATTGTGTATTGTTTGTGTATATTATCTTTTTGATTTTGGACCTTGTTAAGCACTTTGGTCAACTATGGTTGTTTTTAAACGTGCTATATAAATAAAATTGAACTGAACTGAATGACTTTTTTTTTTTGGCTGAGATACTTCAGGTCCAGACCTTAAAAAGGAACACGCCGACTTATTGGGACTTTAGCTTATTCACCGTAACCCCCAGAGTTAGATAAGTCCATACATACCCTTCTCATCTCCATGTGTGTTGTAACTCTGTCCGACGGCTCCACCGGTAGCTTAGCCTAGCACAGATCCTGAAGGTAATCGGTTCCAACTAGCCTACTGCTCCGAATAAGTGACAAAATAACGCCAACATGGTCCTATTTACATGTTGTGATTTGTATAGTCACAGCGTGTACAAATAACAAGGTCACATGAGACAGACATCTTCTAACCGTAAACAAACTGGGAACTATATTCTCAGAAAGGCGAAGCAGTGCTACTTCTGCTACTTGGGCGGAGTGATATGCTTTGCAGCACCTGAGAAGCCCCGAGCAGATCAGCAATGCTTTGCCTTTCTGAGAATATAGTTCCCAGTTTATATACGGTTAGAAGATGTCTGTGTCTCATGTGACCTTGTTATTTGTACACACTGACTATACAAATCACAACATGTAAATAGGAACATGTTGGCGTTATTTTGTCACTTATTCGGAGCAGTAGGCTATTTGGAACCGATTACCTTCAGGATCCGTGCTAGGCTAAGCTACCGGTGGAGCCGTCGGACAGAGTTACAACACACACGGAGATGAGAAGGGTAATAATAAGTCGCTGTGTTCCTTTAAGATTGTTCCGTATCTCAGAAACATGCATTTCACAATCTCAAACATTCATTAACCCTTGTATTGTCTTCCATTCGACCATGCACCCGCAGGTCCTCCCCGGTCAAAACTGAACACTTTTTCTGACGTTTAACGCTTCTTTTCACTACCATGTATGAACACCACTAACACACTTATTTCCACTAGTTTTACACTTATTTTTGGAATTCATGGTCAATGAACCTCATAATTCTTGATGTTTTAAAAAGCAGAAATTATTTATAGACTAATATTATAATAGATAAAGGAAGGATCATCACAGACTTGTATATGTCAACGTTCAGTGAGGATAGCGTTTCGAAACATTGAATAAAACACCCAAAATTCAATGAAAGTAGAGATCCTATCTTTTGTTGTACTTGCAAAGCCCGTTGTATGGAATGATCCATGTTATTTTGGGGTAATTAAAATTAGGTAGTTAAAGAGAAACCCATATTTCTGATATAGATATTTTGAAAACGGGCCAAATTTGACCCGAAGACAACACAAGGGTTAAGAAGTAGCTCCAGCTTAAAGACTTGACATCATCGAGACACAGCAAAGTGGTCACAGTGCACAAGTATTTTCATCACTATTATTATTGTCTAGATTAAAATCGATCAATTGTTCTTTCACAAATGTGTGATAATGGCAATTACAATTTTGTCCACACATAAGTCCAAAGCCCAAAGATATTCAGTTTACTGTCATTATGACAAAGGGAGGAAGATATTAAGCATTGAAGAGTGACTGAAATCGCTTATCGACATAGTTTATCATTCAATCAATTCATCGACTAATCACATCAGCTCGAGTTTGGATGCATAAAAACACAAGGGACTGTGCTCCTAGATCAAATAAGATTTACTATACCACACAGATCTAAATTCTAGCGAGTGGGAAATGTTTCAGGATACCGAGTAGCCAGTTTATTAGACACACCTAGGTGACAGGGGTTTCTGATAATATGTCCAACTCATTTATATCAATGAGTGTAGGCTCAAAAAAAACAGAAACACACGAGATAACAACTCTGAACTTTGAACCACTTCTTCAAAAAAATCAAAACAAATCTAGCCTGTGGGGTAAAGTTAATGTTATTAAAATGGTAACAGCCCCGCAATTTAACTACATATCTATGATGGTGCCGCTGAACACATCTGATCACATGAAGCAGGTAATTAAAAAAAAATCCAGGTCCTCTGGCACCACCTACAGCCTGTAGTGCGATTTGCAAAAATCCACCGCTCCCTGTTCAGATGCACCAATCAGGGCCGGGGGGGGCGGGGGGGTGTCTAACTGCGCATCAATCACTGCTCATGCACACGCATTCATTCTCCCTTGTGGGGGGAGGGGCTTAGGAGACCATTTTGGGCTTTAGCAGAAAGGGGGGAGGGACTGAGAAGTTGTTGATGTTCAGATTTTTTGGCTAAGTCCTGGATCTTCACAATCCTACCTACAGCACCTCTAAGCACTCGTGTGAGGTCTGGGCAAAGGTTCATAAAATTCACAAACTCACTTTGCAAACAGCCTTATGCCTCACTTTGGTTCAATCCAGAAGTACAAATAGGAAGCAGGAAATGTTTTGGAAATGGTGGTTAGACAATGGAATAAATACAATTAGTGACCTTTTTAAAGATGGTATATTTATGTCATTCACTGAATTAGTCCATAAGTACAAATTGGAAGATAAAGGAGACTTTTGGAAATACTTACAAATCAGACACTGGGTGATGAAAAAGTTTCAGTCAGGTGAAGTGGGTAACCCTTGTTGACTATCTTGACAACCCGTTTAACCATAAGGCGTCATCATTTTACAAAAACTCAATTTATTTAACTAGTAGCATATGTGACAATTTGAGAATAATTTGGCAGAGACCTTGCTTGCGCAATTGACATGGCTACATGGCTAATAATGGTAAATATATCAAGGAAGCTAGGGGGAAATTTATTCAGTATAAAACGTTGCACCGGTACTACTGGACACCAAATAGGCTTTTCAAAATAGAACTAATAAGTACTAACTACATGTTGGAAATGTAAAACAGAGATGGGTCAAACCATTTTGGCAAAACATACTGGAATTATTAGGGACATAGGCAGGAGTAACCATGCCAATATCTCCAATACTATGCCTTTTGGGAGATAAAACAGAAACGCCAACCCTGACAAAAAGCGCATATTCAGTTCTGATGGTTGGAATAGCCTCTGCTGCCAGAATTATATTGAGACACTGGAAATCACCCATAAACCCAACAATGCAGGAGTGGAAACTCCTCAGGAGTGAGACAGCATCATATGAGGTTATGCTGGCTAGAATAAGGGGCAAAGAGCCTGGGACACTGCGGATTTGGGATTACTTTATAGTCCACCTGACTTCTAACTAGTAGCCTGATTATGATATTGTAACTGGATTTTTTTGCCATATTTATTTAATTTACTGATATTTTTGTTTGATTGTTTTATTCAACTAATACTACTGTACTTTTTGTCTGCTCAGCTTGTACATTTTTAATTTTTCACATTCCTTGTGACCAGGATAACTTATGCTTTGACTGAAATGTTATTTCACTATCTGACCTTCTCGTCTTATTTGTCTTCTGTAAGCTGTACCATATGAGCTGTTGTTTGTCATTCAAATCGCAATATGGACTGGTGCAATATCCAAATCGCAGGAGGGGGGGGGGGCGCAATATTTGTTAATGGCAAAATAGGTGTCAAACAATCCAGAATGAAGTACTGTGGTGCTGCAGAGACGACCCAGCCTACAAATTGCATTCTACAGACAAAAAAAAAAATACATCTTTGCATGGTATAGACCATAGACTCTATGGTATAGACCCTTGCAAAAAAATATCAGACTACAATGATTTTTATTCTTCTTCACTGGAATATTTTTCAATGAAAATGAGAAATATACAACAATGATCATTCCCTTCAATGTTGTGAATCAAATCGCAATCACAATATCAATCAAAAATAATCGCAATTAGATATATTCCTCATATCGTGCAGCCCTACTGTGTAGTAAAACATACCACAAACCACATTCTCCAAAAAGACAATACAGTTGAATCAAAACCTCTCTGACTCTTTCAACATAAAACATTACAACCTTCATAAAAAGGTAGAATTAGGCCTGTTGTATTGTATTAGACTGCATTTAATTTTGGCGTAGCTCATAAACTGGCAACTGAGTATAAGTTATGCTAAGCTGCAAGTATGAGAGAGGACCTACCGTCATGTTCATTAGGACCTTCATGTTGGAGCGGTCGAAGTGCACAGTCACTGAGTGTATGCCATCATCCACCACAACCACGGAGCGAGGGAAGAGGAAGAAGGCCACGAACGACGACGCCAGGAGGCACAACACAACTGACAGGACCACATACAGCTTCCTACAACACAAACACAAATGGAGGTTCTAGGGCTGCACGATATGAGGAAAATAGGAGATAACGTTGTACAATCGCGATAACGATATTGCGATAACTAGACAGATATTAAAGTGTACTCAGTATCTGCTGCTTTCAATATTGTTCTAAAATACAACAAATTGCTTGTTGAATTCAAAACAAATAAAAAGGAAATAATTTACAACATTCCTTTATTGAATAAATTGAACATGTTATGGAATTTAAAAGGCACCACTAAAAAAAAAGAATAACAGTTACATTTTAACGTGCAGTTTTTTACTGATATTTTTCTTTCCACTAACAAAAAATATGTTTTGTGTCTTTCGCGATATGTCACAGCCTTCAGCAATGTGCATAGTGCGCCAGTTGATATTGCGATGACGATTTAAAAAAACAATATAATGTGCAGCCCTAGTAGGTTCTCTCTACTGTAACTTGTGCACCATACACAGAGCAAAGCTTGTACACACCTGGATACATCTTTTTGAATAGCCAATAAATACCATTTGACTTACAACAGAAATAAATGTACAGTGGGCACAGAAATACAATCTGTTCAGCACCAGGAAAACCAGGTACACATTAGGACGTTTTGGTTACTTACGTTCTTTGGGGTCGCAGCCTTTGGTCGCTGTATGGGATCAATGCCACCAGTTCATTCACTTGTTCTATCAGGCAAGAGATAACAGGTCATGCAACATTGATTAGTGTCTCCACCATAGACTGTTAAAACTGGTTTCCCTTAAATATATTTTTGTACACAAGGCAAAGCCTCTGACATGCATGATGACAGCCTCTTCTTTAAATGAAATACAGCACATGCAATGCTATTAGAAAAGTTCTTGTCGGCTGTCAGTTTCATCAGGTTGCATTGCTTGAGGCCATTTAATAGCAATGTGAATGAGCAGTAACATGGTGAGCAACCTACAGACGACTATTAGGGACTAGACTATTAGACTATTTGACTTATTTGAAGCTAATGTACACTCGATTCCTGCTGTTTGGAGTTTGTACCTTCATGGTTGAATGCACGCTTCGGATAAAAGCTTCAGCTGATTGAAATGTAATACGGCATAGTATCGTGATATTTTCCATGGCAATACTGTATCGATACACAGACGCCAATTTTCGATCTAATTATACAAATTGCACATGAGAATTTTACTTTTTGGTACTAGGAATTGCAATATATTGCAGAATATCGCAGTTTAAAATCCCAATCATATCGTAACGTGATAATAGTGGTGGGGCCTCTGGTGATTCCCATATTGATTATAGACCTGTATGCTATTTACTCTATGAGCAGTTTGCATACGATCTGACTGCATAGACTCTCCAAACAAACTGCAAAATCGAAATATTTTCAACACTTCTGAGACTGAAATTGTATATTTAAATGTGCTCTTACTGTGATAACGGTACGTACATACTTCCGTGAAGTAACGTTAACGTTGAAAGTATTCACCCGAACGTTGTTTCTACTCACCTGAGGGTATTCGTCCAGTGCCTTGGCATGTTGGACACGTTATGCTATCCTTGCCGGTGAATTCCACGTAGGGGAACTGAGCTATGTCCTCCCGTCTGACGAACCCATCCAAAGAGTCGTTATCGGAATCTCTGTCCTCTCCTCGCCGCTCAGAGCGCTGCCTCTCCGGGAGGAGCGACAGGCTGCTGTCGCTACGAGACCACAGTGTCCCCATGTCGGCTCAACTCGCCTGGTCAAGCCAGAGTTTCCCCAGAACCGACTACTGCCCGCCGGTCTGCAGGTGGATGAAAACGAGCCATTAAGCCCCAAAGTAAATGCCAGCAAATCGACTCAGGAGCGATAGGTCAGCTGGGATTTAACGTTACAGAGAATACCCCTGTGTCCGCGAGTAATAACAATCTCTATTAAATCAGCTGACAGAGTCGAAATGTAACTTTAGCAGAATTCCATGTCCAGGCGTGGCGTCCCTAAGCTAGCTAACATTTGTTTGCTAGCGGAGGTGTTCTACAAGTTAGCTAGCTAGCTAGCTGTTAACTTCCAGTTACTGTAGCCGTCTGTAACATTAGCTAGTTATCTCAATTACACAAAACTTGACTTACCTTTTAGACCAAACAACTCAACGTTGCCATCCCCAAGTCGGATTTACACCAGCGCACACACTCTACTTTCTGTCACACCGAAGTTTACGTTCATGTTGTGTTGCCTCCAAGTGCGGCTGCGTACCCATAGATATATCGCAAGCGTCTATGGATGTATCATAGCAAAAGTGCGTATCCTTCTTTTTGTTCTTCGTCTTTGGGTTTTCACGGCAGTTATCATCCTTAAAGTTGCATTACTGCCACCCTCTGGATTTACTCTTCCTCAATGTCCGTCTCATAAAACCAAAGTACCTTTTTCTGCCCTCCTCGCTGTAGGCTAGTCCACACTCTGTGATTTTCAAACTGTAGGACTACGCTACTCACCACTTGCCTCTCTTCTGTATTATTTTCTTCATTTATCTAGATGCTCCACTTTTTTCGTTACTGTGTCCAATTCTCAATCTGCTTATTTGCTCTTTCCTGTTAGTTCCCCTGCTTACTGCGGTCCATGTAACGTTATTATTCACTTGGTTTTGTAACTGTTTAATGTTCAGCAGTTCCAGGTCTACACATGTAGGCCTATGCAGTGGCGGTTCTACATTGAATTAGCCTACACCCTGGGCGAGACCCCCTTCGATTCTTGTCATTTGTTGACAACAAATGAATGCACTGTAGGCTCTTATATACTGTCTATGACTGTAGGTAGCAGTACAGTATGACCTGCACTACTAGCTAGTCACTTCCTAACAACATATGCTGCTCATTGATGTGTTTTTAACAAGATGTTTCTCATTGATGTGTTTTTAACAAGGTTGCGCATTGATGTGTTTTTGGAGGAAGAATATTTATCAGGCTGTGGGATTTATTGATTAAAAAATACAGACTATCACCAGCCTTAACCTTTAATCGATTAGTAGTTTTTTAAAGACAGAAAATACAGATTACTTTGTTGCTGCATTATCACAATCACTATATTTGACTACAATATCCCTAAAAGCATGTTTTGGGTGTATTTATATCAATATGGGGATAATACTCAGGTGTCCACTTGTATAAAGTATGTGAAAATGTACCCCAGCACATACAGTAATGCTATGCGACGTCCCAAACTGGACACATCTGAGAGTAACTTTTTTCCATGTAAAATGTGAATATTTCAATGGGTATTCCAAATATATTTAAAACTTAGCCTATAATGAACTATGTGTGGAGCTAATTCTCTGCTTTGGTAGGACAGGCGCTCACACTGACACACACACACACAAACACACACAAACACATATATGTATGTATGTATGAAATGAGCAGATTGGTGAGATAATGCCAGTCTTTTGAAATGATCTGTTTTTTTTTTCTCTCTCTCTCTCTCTCTCTCTCTCTCTCTCTCTCTCTCTCTCTCTCGTTGATTAACACAGCGGCCATTGGGCTAAAAATACCAATAATAGCATGCATATAAATATAATACAAGCAATAAACGCTGCAGCACGAAGAATCGTGCTGTGATCACGAAATACGCTTCCCATTGAAATACATTAGTTTAAAATTAGATAAACGTGTCCTTGTACACGAATCAATAGATTAAAGTACGTGAACATTTCAGGAACTGCCGTGAGACTGGGTTGTGCCATAGGATCCCTGTCTAACCAAAACTATTTTTTGTGTTCTTTCTTTTTGCCAGCATGTCTGAAAGATCCCAATTGTTGGATAACTTGTCTCCATTCCCCCTCAGATAGTTTACAAACAGATGTTTTCGACGAATTTGCCAATCCAATATCCAATAATTCAATGACTCATGTGCATTCAATTGGTTTAGCTTCCAGTGCGTTATATTGTATTGTAATAGACGAGCAATAAAATACAGCCAGGCATGAAAGATTGATATATTATCCAGTTGTTGTGCAGTTGCAAATAGCCTAATATTCTATGAATCAGTACAAGGCCCACAGCAAAAGTCGGCCGTCATATCAAATTTTGTCTTTTTTGGGGTATTCAATACTTTCTTTGGTTCTTCATCTTATTCGAATATTTTAAATGGTTCTTCATGAAGGCACAATTACATTCACTTATCACTTGAACGCACCCGAATAGTTCTTAGTTATTTACGGCTGCCCTCTACTGGTTTAGATGCAGGTACCACACCTACAATTGATTCAACATAAAAAAGAGTAATAATAACACAAACATTTATTATTAGTAGTATTAATATTATTTATTATTAAACGTGTTTTGTTTCAACTCTAGCATTCGTTTACATCCTTCCTTCCTCCCCTCTTATTTCCCTTTTCTGTGTTTCACCATTCTGCTGGAAGGTTTTCCTGAGGCTAAACAGTATATAAGAGGGGCAATATTTTATGTGTCGTGGTATGTAAGTGTGTATAAGTACAACAGCATATAGTAGTAGGGTCAGTTAGTCTGTCCTGCAAGCCTCCTCTTCAGCTCAGCATTCTCTCTTTGCAGCACTTTATTCTGAAAAAAGAAAGAAAAGAATGATGAAAAGATGAGGCAACTGTTAAACAATGCAGCACTGAACATTACAAACATTTAGAGTTCGTAGCAGCTGGTATCAACACCCTTTCAATTCAGCCATGAAGGTAAACTGAGAACCAAAAAAAAAATCAAAATAAATTCTGCATTATGACAGAATAAACTGACCCCAGCTCTGATAGTAATGTCAAATCAAAAGTAGAACTAACCTTATGTCTGAGGGCTTCCACTATCAGGTCTCTTCCTCCCCTGATGCTCTCCTCTTTTTTTGAAGCTCGGAAGACATCCCCAATAACTGAGACCAGCACATGAGACTGAAAAAAAGGGGTTTAGAAAATGTATATTTCCAATATTAATGTTAGGGTTTTCCTGCTCAAATAACAACAATAAACCATCACATTGTTCCTGTAGGGAATGCACAGCTGTTAATGCTGTACTGGGGGATACTCACAAACTTCTTGCTCTGGAACAGATAACAGTGGTTCATGTCTGCTGCAGGGTGTCTAGCCACAAATCCAAAGACTTTGGGTGAAGATGGAAGGACGGCGCAGAAGGAAATAGTGGACAGAGGGCATGAGTACAACAAAAACTGAGGGTATAGGAAAGACAACGAGGAGATTAAAAGTGATCATTCAAGGCCAAAGAAAGCGAGTGATTGAATCCTGTGTATCCTTGGACTGGTATCACGATAACTAGTACACTTTTGTCACGCACCTTGGTTTTGTTTTCCAAAATGTCTATCCCACTCAGCGACAGGAAGAGCTGGACTTTGCTCTTCTTCGCTACCTTTTCTGAGGAGTATTTATCTGGTGTCTAGGGGTACGATGGGAAGGATTACATGTCATGTTTACTGCATCTTAACAAGTTCATAGCTCATATTGTGGATACAAACTTGGTTTCCCATTAGAATACAAGTTTTTGATGTGCAGAAGAATCCCAGCATCCGAGTCAACAATTTGCATGAAGAGTTGCATGGACATCAACAGGAAAATGATATCAAGGGAAAGACTGTTTCCCTGTAAAGAGGAATAATGGCAACTAAAATGGGATGTGAGTCGTAGTTGCTGACCTTTAGGCTCTGAGCTGCTTCAGACAGGGTCTGTAGTCCATCAGGACGGACCACCTCAACTCGGCCAAGAAACTACAGTTTAGAGAAATAAATGCACGAAGCAAAGAGGAAAATGGGGTTTTAAACAAGGCTGAATATCAGATTAAGAAAAGCTGCTGTTCTAATACTGCGAGATACACAATGTTTACAGTATATATCGGAAGTCCAGTCCATGAAACCTAGCGCACACTGTTGTTCAGCTGCCATTATTAATCACAAGTATCTTCTCATGTACTCTAATTTCCACATTCAGAATGAGATTTTCATGTCAAAAATCCAGATTTACCTTCACTTGAAAGGAGATCTCATTATCGTCCTCCGAAGTGTCGCTCATCTTAACTCGTCTGGAGCTAAACTAAACCCTGCAGGCTGACATAAAGATGCATCTTAGACATCTAGGGGTACATACAAGTTTGAATCATTAAAGAAGTACTGTAAATTCATCTTACCTTTGTGTAAATATACTTGAACCAGAGTGAATCGACTTCTTATTGCATTACAAACGGATGGGTGTAAAGTCTATTGGAGTCAATGATTAACTATCATGTCTTCCTTATTGGCCTTTATCAGATATCCAGGGTGCCTGGAAATGTCATTGATAAGCTACCTCTCATAGGTTGTTGTTCAGACAGACCTGCCCCCACTGCTAAAAAAAATTCACTGAAGAGTTCTTAAGATGATTTTTGGACCTCTTGTTTTTTTTTTTATTATAAAGCAGGTCTAGGTGCTATATGAATACTGTGAAAGTACCAAAACGCTCAATCCACGAAGAAATATACACAGCCTGTATTCAGAAACTGTGCCTTCAAACGAACAGTCACAGAGTCTGTATGGTTGTGATGTCACAACTATACTATATATAGGTAGAAATTGCCGCTACGGTGCCGTTACAGTCATTCCCCGGCTGCAATGACGGTGCAGAGACTCTGTCAGCGAAGACGCAGAGGACCCAGATATGCTGACCAATCAGAGCAAACTGGACAGGTGCTAAAACAGAGCGTTTCAGACAGAGGGTGAATACAGTATATTTAGACAGACAGTATAGGAAAAAATAATGTTTTTGAACATAAAGCAGGTAAACATGTTCTAGTAGAAACCCAAATTACAAGTATGAACGTCAAAATGAGCATAATACCGGCTGTTATTTCATGCTAGATCGTCCGAGAAAGACATTTCTACTTTTCTGTTTCAGTATTGCATGAATTTAGAGGATAACAGGGTTTTGGGTGATTTCCCACTAATACTGTGATTGGAGTCAGCATCTGTTCAATTTAAGGTTCTTTCACCAAAGTAAGACTATTTTGACCATCTTAAGCTGTTATTTCTTGCCAGATGCTTTGGGAAGTGAATTCTTAAATTAAAAAGGTTAAGATTTGTATGAATATGAATATGGTTATAGTGAGTTCCCACTGATACCATTACTTTGATTGGAGACAGCATTTGTCAAATGTTCAGTAGTTTGAGTATAAAAAAAAAAAAAAGAACTTTTTGTCATATTTGCTGACAGTAGTAGGAGACAAATAAAGTGGAAAGAATCATGTTACTCTGCCTCCCTCTAGTGCTCCTAGTGGCATTTGCAAGTCTTCACTGCACCGGAAGATCAACAACCAATCAGAGCCAAGGGGTCTCTAACGCAGTGTCAATCACTGCTTGTGAACTGGTCAGCACTGATCAAATATGAATGAAGATGTAAAATGAAGATTCTGTTACTGCATTGCCTAATTCTCGCCTCAAATGTTTTCAGAAACCTATTTTAGTGTAGTTAAGCTGTAAAATGATTTGGGACTGAGTTTAGCCCAAACCAAATCAGCCACTGGCCGGAGCAAACTAATTACTAATGATTTTTTCACAGATGATCTGATTCATGTAGTAGTCAGGATGAAGTGAAGGTTTGAGCAAATATGACAAAAAAAAAAAATATTTTTTTAAGTAACCAACCGTAGCTTTAATTTTGATGTTATTTTGCCAAATAAGACTATTCATATATATTAAGCTGTGATTTCTTGCCAGATGCTTTGAGAAACATGTCTTGTCCAGATGTACTGTAGACTCAATGGGAAAAAAAAAAACACACACACACACACACACAAAAGAACTTCCATACCAACTGTATTTAATGTTTGTTTACAGTGAGTGCCACCGAATCAATGCTCAATCATATATATATCTTTATATTAGAGAGTGCATACAATGTCAATGTCTTAATCATAAGCCAATGAAAAGCATTATGGTCAAAGATGATGATTGTGGTCAGAGGCGACATAAAGGGAAGCCTAAAACAGACAGAGTTCAAATACCTGATCATGTTCACAGGACTGATCAACTTTTAAGCCATTTCAGACGTGAAGTAATCTACTGCGTTTCACAGAGGAGATGCAGGTTTCTGTTAAAGAGAAAACTCAGACATTTAACTGCTGGTTGATGCTCTGTCCCACAAAACAACTCAAGTAGTCTCATCTATTTGTTTTAGGCAACGTGAGAAAGGGGCAGACAGACAGACAGGTGGTCAGCGGACTCTGAAGTGAGCTGTAGATGTAGGTGAGAGAGAGATCCCTTTTTTCCGGTGTGCTTTATGTGAATGAATGAGGGGAGGAACAGCTGAGATGAACACCACCACCCATTCAGATGGACGCAGATGCGATAGAGCTACTCTTCATTATAATGGATAAGATTAATAACACGTTCCACATTTTCCAACAGCAGAACTGGACCCCCCCCGATCAATACACACAAGACTCTATTCCATCAGCATCTATCTGCGTGGTTGGTGCGGCGACACGGTCGTCGTGTACTGCAGTCCTATGAGTCGTTGACGGACATGGTCTCCATGGCGTTGGGCAGGTTCTGGTCTCCTCCTCCCTGCTTCTTCTTCTTCCCCCCTCCATCTTGCTGTTTCTTTGCTTTCTTAGACATCTCCTGGTCGATAGGAGCGGGCTTGACGAACTTAATGATCTCTGTCAAACCTGGGGGGTGAAAAAAAAGAAGAAAAAATAATGTATTTCAGCACTTCAAACAAATAAATGAATAAAATCAACAAAAAGAATAACACACAACGTTGTACATACAGTATAAGAAAATGAATACCACTCCACACCGGTTAGCTTAGCTTAGCACGACGGCTGCTTCTCATTTCAGTTTGTGTGTGGAATAAATATAAAAAAAATACGATTTTCGTTTTATGCTAAGCTAGGCTAACTGGTTGGTAGCTGGCTGTAGCTCCATAGACATCAGAGTGGTATCAATCTTCTCACCTAACTCTTGGCAGGGAAAAAAAAAAAAAAAAAAAAAAGGAAATAAGCGCAGTTCCAAAAATGTCAAACTATTCCTTTAAGGAGGTTGAATACAATTTATTTCCTTTTTTTTGCTCAACAGCGACCACCCACTTTTTGAACGGTTCTGGAAGTGATTTTTTCACTCCATTGATCGTCCACGCAGACGCTGTCACGCTTAGGATTGTGGGTAGTTTTCTTGAAACAAGGTTGATTTCATGCAGACTTGTGACTTCTACAGGAGCATAAACCCCTAGCTCGTGGTAAATCTAGCTCGGATGGCTAAAACATTATGGCCAACAATCCTAATCCTGATTTAGAATATTAATGGGATTTTCACTTCTGGAACCACACTGTTCAGCTCTATTCATACAGACAAGTAAACATTTTTTTTTTAAATGCAATATTAAAGCAATACTATGTAACAGCACCAACACGTACAGCTCGCGCGGGGCGCGCAAGCTGTAGTTCCAATGAGGCAACCTGTAGGGGGACCGAAGCGGGAAAAGTTTAGCTTTAAAGCCTTAGCAGACACTTAAATCTAAAGTGTGTAGTTTCTGTCGCCCCCATGAGGAATTCTAAGTAATGACAACAAAACTGTCGGCGCATCCGCGTAAAACAAGCCTTCCGTGATCACTTGGCCTGTATTTCTTTAATGAACCAAATGCTTCGTAGCATCTATGTGTTATCTTCTTGCGTGGACACAGCACACACGCCGATGTGAAACCATTCAGCACAGCTTACCAGGAGGCATGAACGGCCTGAGCATCTCTGGAATAACGATGCCTTCTTCGGTTTGGTAATTCTCCAGGATGGCACACATCACGCGCGTGGTGGCGCACATGGTTGCGTTCAACATGTGCACAAACTCAGCCTAAAAAATAAAAAATAACATACAGAGAGAGGTAGTGTGTTAATAAAACCCTCAACTAGGGCTGGGCGATATGGAGAAAATCAAATATCACGATATTTTTGACCAAACACCTCGATGTCGATATTGCAACGATATTGTAAGGCTGACAATTGGTGCTTTCACAAAATATCTTCCACATTTAGATTTTAGATAAATAACCATCAGTAATGTGGATATAATGACTAAGTGGTTAAAGGCAAATAATAGAACAGCTACAACAGTCTGGTAAATTCAGAAAATGACATCACTTTACTGTAATGCAGCCTTTAAAACCAGGAAAAGACTAAACTTACCATGTAACGATATTACAATTCTTCAAAATCTAAGACGATATCTAGTCTCATATCACGATATCGATATAATATTTAAATATTGCCCAGCCCTACCCTCAACCATATTCTGGAACTGAAATTAGCTGCCCAACATCAGCCACTAGGATTAGGCAATGGTTAGGGTTAGGTGCCTTGAAGTCAACAGTCGCAGCGCTGCCTTGAAGTCGACGTTGGGGGGCTTAAAACGCCATCGAGCGGAAAAATTCAACGTTACGCACAGATACGGGGCTCACGTCGCACAAGCTTAAAAATAAAAAGATTTGTGTTCTAATGTGTAATGTTGTAATTTATTTTTGTTTTAAAAAGTTGGTATCGAAAAAAAGTATTTAGGAACTGGTAGGGCTGGGTACTAAATTCAATACTTTTTAGGCACCGACCGAATTGCCTCTGAAGTATCGAGTATGGAAAAATGCCTCCTCATTCAATACTTAAGGAGTAACTCTCATCAGCGTCAGAGAGCCATTAAGCATGCAGAGGGCTTCTACCAAGACCTAATAATGTTTGTGATTGGCTGTCTAACATTACACATTGTAGAGACACACAGGAAACTCGACGTTACGCACAGAGACGGGCTCACGTAGTAGGAGCTAAAAAATAAACAAAAAGATTTGTGGTTTAATGTGTAATGTAATTTCTTTTTGTTTTATAAAATTGGTATTGAAAAATAAAGTATTGTTTATTAACAGGTATCGGAGTCACGGTATTTGTATCGGTACAGGTATGGAAGATTTTTTGAACGGCTGCACGGCTGCGTTAGAACAGAGCACTCGCCTTGTCCATCATCTTCTTGGTCTGTCCGTAGCGGATGCGGAGGCGCCTGGCCTGGTAGTCGGTGCAGTTGGAGCAGGAGACCAGCTCTCTGAAGGCCCCAGAGCCAGGGAACCAGGCCTCCAGATCCAGCTTCTTACTGGCCGCGTGATTTAGAGCACCTGTGAGGACAAACGGTAGCAATTAGTTAGCTGACATCACGGTCTGATCATCATGCAAGCAATCGGTCCTCTAACAGCAGCTGGTAATTTAACCCAAAGTTTTCTGTCAAGTTTTTAGAGCAGCCGGCACGTGTAACGTGTTGGTGCCTAAACGGTGCCTGAACAGATACTTTAAAAAAGATTTTGTCTGTGACATTTAAGAACGGCTTGTTTATTGCTAAGGCCATATGATCAAAATAAAATGATTTATTAAAAATGTAATAACAATAACTTATTACTAACTTATTTCACCAGTAAATTGCTGGTTAACGACAAAAACAACCACTAGATGGGAAAAGGATATTTGACAATAACTTTGAATGCACCGCAAGGCTGGCGCGTCGAGTTTCAAGTCTGGGTTGTTTTTTTCGTCAGCCGCAGACTGTTGGACATCCCGCTGTTGAAATCCTCTACAGTGAAATACAGTCACACTTTACACCGTTTAACGTTAGCTGTCAGGCATTGTCATCGTTTTGAATCCAGCTGCTGGCTAACGGTAGGCTAACGTTACCTGCTGCCAAGTGGCAGATATTTCGGTTGCCTCCGTCTCGGAGCATAAGAGAGCAGCGCAGGCATTCAATTGGCTCCGAAATGAGGCACCGAAATCTGCGTTGCTATTCGGTCCGGTAGATACCTGTCGTTAAGGCACCGGCGCCATATTAGCACCGGGTCTCGGTACCCAACCCTACCCCTAGTTGGGCGAAATTGACTGCAAGTTATCGCAAGTAACTCTTTTTTTTTTTTAACATTGGATATATTACTTAATTAACAATTAATTATTTTCATTATCGATTCATTGTTTTCTCCATTAATTGACTAACCGTTCGGGCTCTTAAATGTCGTCTTATATCTTCTCATTTTGTCCAACCAACAGACCGAAAGCCCAAAAGATTCAATTTACTATCACATGAGACAAAGACAAGCAGAAATTTGTCTTTGGAAGCAATCGGTTTTTGGTCTCCGGGGGCATACTTCCTGCCTGTTATGGGTCCCAATCACCATTCAGGAGAAGAACAATTGCATTCAAGACCTTTATTTCTAGAGTACTTCTTCCCTTTGTAGTTCCCGGGGCTTACCACTTGTGGCACCGTTTGATCAGAGAGGATTCAAAGTCAGAGCTTTCCGTTTAGCATTATAGTTTCTTTCCAATAGCTTCAAAAGTGACGCAGCATCAACAGCTTCAGCGCTGTAGAAGCGCGTGTGTCTGACCTACCCGAGACGATGTTGACGATGCGATAGGGAATTCCGAGTGACTGGTAGAACTCTTCTGCCGTCCCGATCATCTCATCAAACATCTCCCAGGATTTGCCGTCATGTGGGGAGGCATAGATGAACTGCTCAATCTACAAAGAAAAACATATGATCACTACATCGTTTATTTATGTTTTTACAAAATACCGAAACAAAAAAGGGTGAATCAATTATGTATCCCAAATTCTGACGTCAAACTTACTTGAATATTAATTATTATTCTCATTCACTACTTTAGTGTGTGCCTGCCAAACAGTTTTGGGATAATTTAAATAGAGCCCGACCGATAAAGGATTTTTAAGGCCGATATCGATACAAATATTATAGATTTAAAAATCTGATATTCCGATACATCGGCCGATATATATTTAAAAAAGAAAATCCAGGAACGCGTAACAAAACATAAACAGATTTCCCTAATATTAGATATTTGTAGTTATTTATGAGTCCTCACTAAAATAATATGATAATGCAGTTTAAAAATAAACTTGTTTTATTGTCACACAGAACAGAGGAACATGCATGTCATTCCCCCTCTCTCACACCTTTCATGTCTTTATCTGTCCTGTGGAAATAAAGGCCTAAAATGCCCCAAAAAAATAACCATATACATATATATATATATATATATATATATAAAAAAGTTCTGATAAATGAAAATGTATAAAAATACAAACTTAAGGTATGAAACTTAAAGGGTTAAACATGATGTTGCCAACAGTGATGTTGTAGAGTGCCCTCTGGTGGACAAACTATGCAACACCATCACTCATAACATGGTTGAAGGGGGTTTCGTCCGTTTTTATTTTATTTTTTAAATATTCATTTATTGGTCATTATAAATGCCGATACCGATAGTTTGGAAAATGCCTAATATCGGCCGATAATATCGGCCCACCGATATATCGGTCGGGCTCTAAATTTAAATGAGTCTAATAATTAAATAAGTTATGACAAAAAATGCCCATGTACTTATTCGAATGCTGGATTTCACCGACAATGAAAAGTAATGTAAAGCACCGCTTTTGTCCCACAGCTGACCTTCTCAAACTGGTGCACCCTGAAGATCCCGCGGGTGTCTCGGCCATGGGAGCCCACTTCCTGTCTGAAGCAGGTGGAGAAGCCGGCGTAGCGGATGGGCAGGTCCTCGGGTTTGAGCCACTCGTCCCTCAGGAAGGCTGCGATGGGCTGCTCCGAGGTGGCGATGAGGTACTTCTCGTCTACGGAGTTGTCGTCCGACTTCTCACTGCTCTTACCGATGACCTGGAGTCAACACATACAGGGTTAGAGAAGGAGTAGTCTCGCTTTGCCAAACCAGGGTCTGGCTAGTCCACACAGCATTCCAGGGGTGGGAATAAAAATGTTCTCTTGTTTATTTCAAAAGTGCGAGAGAAAACTCCGATTGGACGGATAGTCTAGCCAGCTGACTCAATTCAACATACAGAGATCTGAGGAGCAGTCAACCATAGTCCTCATAAATCCACCGGAGATTAAAATTCCAACACAAAGAAAGCGGAAGAGGAGTAGTCTATATCGATGACGTTTCATTTCCCAGATTGTTCAGGTGCCGCCAGAAATTCCGCCGGATGTCCCTCATTTCTATTGGACCGTCTGTCCAATCTGAGATTTCTGTCGCACGACTAAAACAACTTTTGAACGTACGCATGTTCCACCACGACAAGTTCCTTCCCGAGGCTATTTTGCAGAGGCTCCGTTGGTCCGTCCGAAGCTTAGCGCCGCCCAAGACAGATCCATGACAACACCTCGTTAAGTTAAAAAAAATATGTAAACAGTACCTTGTAAAGCTCTTCGTCAAACTGGCTGAGCTGGGCGACTTCCTGCATGACCTCTTTCCTCATGAAGAAGGGTGTGTAGAGCATGGTGTAGTTCTTGCTGTGGAGGATCCTTAAGGCGTAAGTGATCAGAGCCTGCTCCAGGAACACCAGCGGCCCCTGAACACAACGGAGGAAAGGGAAACATCTTAACAGCTGGTTGGTCTGTGTCTGCAGCAAGGTTATTATAGTTTTGCATTTTTCATTAGTTTTTATTTTTATTTCGTTTTGACTTTTTTTTTTTCAAATTCAGTTTTAATTCGTTTTTAAAGCGGGTTTGCTAGTTTAGTTTATTATATTTATTTTTTGAAAATGCTTAGTTTTAGTTGAGTTTTTATTAGTTTGTCTTTTTTTTGTAATATGGGTTATTTGTCGGGGGATTCAAAAAGGTCAGAAAACGTATTGTGTAATAGTAACTCAACAAAAACATCGAAATATGTATTCACAATGTATTCAACAATAACACCAGTACATAAAATGTAGCCTACATATGGTCATAAATATGTAAACAGTCTACACAAGACGCCGCATTAAGTGCAAAATGTGTAAGTGACGTGTTCCAGGAAAAAACCCTAAATAGCCAACAGACTAAAGAAGACATGAACAGGTGTTTTCAACTTTGGTTCGAGTAAAGTGGCGAACTTTTTGAAGTCAATCGACTCACACAGTTGTGTAGACATCCCAGTATCAATCCACATATTAACCCACGCTTCCTCCCACTTTTGGTGTCCCTGCGTATTTACTAACCAGCAGCTATCGGGTCGCTGGTGAAAGCCCTCCTGTAGTGTTCTCTGTCCTGTGGTTGTCTCCGTCATGCTGCCTGGCCCTGTATCCATACATCCATGTCCTGTACCGGGGTTAGCTTCTGTTTCAGGGAAAGGGGCCTTTGCGTTCTTCTTTACCTTGTTAAGGTAAGCTAGGTAAGCCTCCTAGCTTGCGTGCGCTTCTCAAATGTACTTTCAAATTCGTGGGATTTTTCTCTGTAATAAATTGTCCACATATTTTACCACCTTCCACTGCAAGGCACTTGCTTTTATCTGACACAGTCATAATCAAATATGACTCTGCTGCTTTCTTCCGACTTTCAGTACCGCTATGATGCCAGGCGAGAGGCACGGACTACGTTGTGTTCAATTTGATGTGGAATGTCGGGATTTCTGGGTTCCCAGTCGGAAACTATACGTCTACGGGAAATGTCATGGTCGGAAAGATATAACGTTATTTGCTCTATTAAAAGACATCGACAAAGACGAAAACTAAGGACATTTACTCGATAATTTGGTTTTATTTTAGTTAGTTTTGCAAACAGACATTACAGTTTTAGTTTAGTTATCGTTTTTTTGTAATGCCTCGTTTTTATTTTTATTTCAGTTAACGACAATGTTTTTCCCACCTAGTTTTCGTGATTTCGTTCGTTTTTGTTAATGATTATAACCCTGGTCTGCAGTGACTTACTTCCTTTATGTCCTGCATGTGTTGGACACTAGATTTCAACTCACCTTCAGAAAGTAACCTCTGCTCCCAGCCACAACAGCTCCCCTCTCTCCATCAAAGCCATCGATCATGACCACCAAATCCACATGGGAGTACTTCTTCTGGACGCTGCAGTCGCCCCAGGTACGCTCCACCTTGTTGTCTGCATCCTGTCAGGAGGACACGAGAGGACGCCTTGCATTAGGACGACTAATCGACCAATCGACCAACAGAATGTCAATCTGCAACAAACAAGAATGCCGGGCGCCTGGGTGGCTGGCCTGGTGGAGCACGCGCCCCTTGTGTAGGGGTTTGCTCCTCGGCACAGTGGGCACGGGTTCGACTCCGACCTGCGGACCTTCGCTGCATGTCGTCCCCCCTCCCCTCTCTTCTTGAACAGAAAAAAAAAAAGAATGCCAAACACGCTCGGAGTTCTAGCTCCGTGAGGATCGGCTACTGTTCTGTTTTTTTTTATCATTATGAACTGAATATCATTAGGTTTGGACCTGTTAATCAGACAAAATTTCAATTATTTCACTCTAGCTAAGGGAGTACAGTTCAAGGACATTTTGGGAAATTTGGCTTGCTTGCCAAGTTACATGAGAAGATCGATATCACTCTCATATGCCGAATATAAAAGCTAGAGTCAGGAGATAAGTAGCTAAGACTGCAAACAGCGGGGAAGCTGCCAACCTGGCTCTGTCCAAGAAAGCCGGCGTTTACAGTCTTTCTGCTGAGCTTAGCTAACCAGCTGCTGGCTTTCATATGAGGCGTACAGACACGACAGTGCTATCCATATTCTCATCCAACTCTCAGCAAGAAAGTCGATAGGCATATTTCCAAAAGTGTTGAACTATTCATGTCCGTGTGAAACATATTATATCTTTATAATGCACTCGAGCATTCTCGTTGCAAATGAGATCGTTATTAAAAAATCTATGCATCTGTTATTACAAAGTAATACTCCAGTTAAGCCAAATTGATATGACAAGGTATTACATCTTGTTCATGGCAGTCCAGTAGAACTGCAGACAAAGCATAACAGGATGTTTAAGTATCTTTAACACCCCTAAACACAGAACTCCCTGTGAGTGTAATAGTTTGTTCTTTGCACCAACAACTATTTATAATGCAATTTGTAGTAGTTACTAGTTGTAGTTCATAATGCCTTGCAAATATTTGACATTTTACTATATGTTATTAAAAAAAAAGAAAAATTGCTGGACCATGTGTTATCCAATGCACTTTATTAGTGAAGATCATGTCAATCAATGTGACAATATGTGACAATGGATAAGGCTACTTTAAATGCATTATTAAATCAAAGTAATGTAATCGGCTTTTTTTTTGGGGGGGCTTTTTCCGCCTTTATTTGACAGGACAGCCAGGTGAGAAAGGGGAGAGAGAGAGAGGGGGAAGACATGCAGGAAATTGTCACAGGTCGGATTCGAACCCTAGGACCTCTGCATCGAGGCATAAACCTCTCAGTATATGTGCGCCTGCTCTACCCACTGAGCCATCCCGGCCACATCGGCTCCTCCTTTAACCAGCCTGTATCAAACCACTCACCTCGTCATTGCTGATGGGTACGGATGGGTGCAGAAGGTTGCCGATCTCCCTCAGGTACTCGAAGCGCTCCGCCTCCAGCTTCATCCTCTCACTGTCACATTTCTCCACCGCCTCGTCCACTAACAAACGCACCTTCTTGATCTGGGTTACCGTCAGGGGCTGTCATAGGAAAATGAAAACGCGCAAACAATTAAGCAGAAACAAAGAAAGAAAATTAAGCAATTTGCGTGTTATTTCTTTTCAGAGATTTGTATATTAAAAATGTGCAAAATTGCTGCCATGCAGGTGGGGATAAGCGCTTAGAGCGCAGACAGGCAGTCATACCGATAGAGTTTCAGCTGTTAGGGACTCCACGTTCTGTGCTTCCTCAGGTAGAGACTCATCATCCCCAACTGGTTCCTTCCTCTGCATCCACAACAGAGAAAGGTGTTAAAGATGGCAAAAAATACAGCTCAAAACGCCCTCTCAGGTCTGGTTAGTGGACACATATTGACATTGTTATATCTCCTGTCTCACTCTATATTAACAATGACTTGTTCAGTCATGTAGTGTCCTGATGCTTCCGTACCTTCATTCTCTCCCCAATGCTCTTGCTGCAAAGGTTCTTAGCTTTGTTCAGGTTGTCTGCAGTGAAGCGGCCTGTTAGGGGGGTAAATCACAGTCAGTCAGTCCAGGGACTGTGCTTTTGAGTGTGTGTGTGTGTGTGTGCGCTGCACTAGCATTACTAACGTTAGTAGCAGGTGTGGCTGTCAGTAACAATTCACCCTCATGCAATAAAAAACGATGATAAAATGTAAACAAACTTCCTTTGCCACTTAAAGAGTAGAAACAATTGTTCAGTGGCGTCATCATGCTGGAACAGAATGACCGTCTGTAGCTACACTGCTGGGCGAGGTTGACTTGTCATGTTGCAGTCTGGGATTGCATCAGATTGCACCCGGCATCGCTAAGCTAACCCAGCATTAGCCAAACTTGTGTATAATATCAGCCAGTAACACTATGAAAATGCGTGGTTAACGAGTGCTTAGCATTCATCCATTAAAAACATTATATTAAGTAACTGTCGTTCACTACGTTGAGAATAACCATACGGCTCATTTGGATTCGTTAAATGGTGCTAGTAGCGCTATTAGCCCCATTGCGTGCTATTCTCTTCCTCTGTGAATGATCACACCAAACCTCATTCAAATATGGCTATAAATTGTTGCCAAATGTACTGACAAACACTCACGTCTTGTACAAGTTAAGTTATTTCACACCCTGTTAAAATCATGTGCACTGGCCAATACGGCATACATATAATGCACCAATCAACACGTTAACGATTTCAATAGTTAACTTTCTGAAAGAAAATCGCAGTCCACAGCAGTGTGTAGCGAACGTTCACCTAAGTTAACGTTACTGCGGTGGCAAAGCGTGAAGTTACCAAGCGAATTCATTATAAAACAGATATTTTAACAGTTGTATGCATTAAGTTAACCGAATAGAACAATTGGTCCTAAAAGTGAGTAAAGCCTTTAAGTTGTCAAGATGGGATGTAACAGATAGCTATATTCGCATACTAACAATAAAATGACAGATTTTCTAAGGGGCTTGGGCTTGAGCTATCACTGACGCTAAGCTAACATCATTAGCCACTGCGCTAACGTTAGCTACCATGACTGAAACAACAGAAATCAAAGGGCACTTACATTTTCTCCACTCTGTATCTGCGGCGACCAGTTTATCGACGAGTGTTACATCTTTAAATCTCTTCCTTTGGGTCTCACGGATGATTTCTGGATCGCCACCTTTGTCGGTGCGAAACAGGTCCAGGTCGAGCACCATCTTTCCACGCTGTCTCTCAGAGAGAGCTGACTGAGCTCACAACGATGATTCCCCAACCGGGTTGCCAAGTCTTGTTGTTCAAGTCGCTAAACCGTAAGCACGGTTACTCACATATGCCTACATATTAATTACACGTACACGAAAGGTTCACTGTCAACACACAAAGACACTTATAAACGCAATCTAATTGGTTTTATTAGATTAGGTTGACCGCTTTTTAGATACTATTTTAGATTAAAAAAAACAAAAACAAAAAACAGATCGGAGGTTTCCCACCAGCCTGGCAACATAGCATCAGCAATACATGGGAAATATACATAAATCTGAAAACACTTCTTATTTTAGTAGATGATTTTAGATACACAATAGAGAATCCATATTTCACAAAAATACAATACAAAATGTAAAACAGCTTACATTTATCCAAATGGTGTGTATAGCAGCGTGTATTTTATCAGCATAAAATTAAAAATGAAACAATCTATTTATCCATTCCTCTGTATTTAATAGATGCACATGCATAAGTAAACATGCATGTATACAATGTGTACTCACAAATGAGATTAATAGTTAATTTAGGTAGTATGCTTAAAAATACACTTTGTTTTTGCTACGTGACATTGCAAGACAACAAACAGCAAATATCTGCCAAATACATTTTTAAGACTAAGATAGCTTTATTGACCATTACATACATTCCTGGACGTTTTTTTACAAATCCTTTGTGTGCTCACACAGCATATAAGCACATTGGTAGTTGGTCGATTGCTTTAGGGGCACATCAGCAGGGATTGCAGATGTATTAGTCACCCTCTCAGCTTGGTTCAAGTTATTATTATCAGATTCACAACAATTACAGAAGCATTGGTTGTGGTTGAAAATCTTGGGTCTCACGCTCCCTCCGACAATGCTAATTACATTTGTATAAAACAGAAAATCGAAAGTAAAAAAAAAAAGAAAAGAAAATGATGAACGTCATGAACCAGTCATCATAAACGTCTATCTTCAGGCCAAACCGTTCTCTGGGATATGTTTTCATGCTAATCGAATGTGACCAGTTTTAGCGGAAACCGCTAATTAGCTTATAACGCTAGTCGTCGGGGCACGCGAAAGCAAAAAGAAATCGCTATTTCTATACCACTGACAAGGCTCAAAATAGCACCACACTTGAGGAGCATCTCGCTGCAGTCTGCGGGAAGCGGGGCTTGACATCAAGCCCCGCCCACATCCAAGTCAGTCATTTTTTTTCTTTTTTACCTACGTCGTCTCCCCATACGCTCGAACCATACAGTCTATGGCTCGAACGGACCAAGACGGTAGCAAACCTCATATCCTCTTGTTTCACATTAGATGACAGAAACGACATTTCATGCAACAACAGTGAACTGTAATTGGGCCCGTGTACTTTTTCGTTCTTTTGATTTCCGACTTTGAAACGAAAAGAGTGGTTCGGAAATAACGTAAGACTGCTCCGGTGAAAGCCTTGTTTTCATGAGCTTCTGGGGCTAGCTGCTAGCTAACTCGGAAGCTACATCTGATGGAAGGCAGGTTGCTAATTAGCCAATGCTAAAAAGTATGGAAGTAGCCTACTAGTTTCCCCTGCTTTCTATCAATATTCCTCAGTATTTGTCTTTTGGTGTAGTTTGCTAACATGCTCGTAGACATGTAAATGAACTGTTTGCGTGCTAGCTAAGTCAACACCTTTTATATTGTAACGTGAAAGCTCAGGCTGCGTTAGCTTCAGCTAAACCACAGCAGCAACTTGCACTGCTGTTAAAATGCAACTTCAACCCTCGGATATAACGGTAATCACGTAGCGATTTTACTGTATCTAAACATCTGTATGTGTGTTCGACCTTTTGAAATACTTAGATTAGGTGTGTTACTGTGCAGGTAATATCCGAGGAGCATCTCGCATGATTGTGAGTTCTACTAAACCAGACTGAGAGACCATTTAAAGACTCAGGAAACCTTTGCAGGTGTTTGGATCAATTAGCTGATTAGAGTGGGACACTTTGAGCCTAAAATATTGAACCTTTTCACAATATTCAAATTTTCTGAGGGTTTTCATAAACTGTAAGCCATAATCATCAAAATGATAACAAATACAGGCTTGACATATCTCGCTTTGCATGTAATAAGTCTATATAATTAGTTTTACCTTTTAAGTTGAATTACTGAAATAAATGAACTTTTGCACAATATTCTAATTTTTCGAGTTTCACCTGTATGCTTCTGGTTCACCTGTTAATTGTTAAAACAAAATAGCCCCTTTGTACATTTGGTTGTGACTGAATTCTTGCTGTTAATATGAAAGTCCATAACGAAACAACACACCATTCTACTTTTGAGGGCTAAATTAATGAAATATGGCTCGTTTTCCGTTTGAACACATTGTCATCAATATTAACAAGGTTTAAAATGACCCATTTTTCAAATTTGGATATCATTTCAAAATCAGAAATCAGTAGTAACTACATGAAAACTTCACTGTTGCATGAAATATCGTTTGTTTAGCCTACATCATCAGTTTCTATCTAATGTGAATCAAGAGGCTATATCAGCTTCTACCAGGCTGTCTTTTTTTTTTTTTTGTCTTCAAAAAACTTTATTATTCAAGTACAGATCCATAAACACATTGAACACATTAAATGCATACATACATACACGAAAAAGGGGCGCATTAAATTTACATTAAAGAGGTTGTAAGGCATTGTAAATGTTCAGAGTCCGGATGGCTTTCTTATTTGTCAGTCCTTTTTTAAGGTTTTAAAATATAATTTCATGTCATTTTTAAATTGGTGACTAGCCTATTCGGTTTTCTTTCAGATCATTTACATTTATAGATATAAAATTTTCAAATAAAAGATTCAAAATAAAAAACATGTCATTTATCCAAATAATTTTCTTCATAGTAAAAAAATTCTACCAGACTGTCTTGGTCATGGATGTATTAAGAGAACGGTCTTGGTCCGTTAGAGCGTATGGGGAATGACGTAAGCAAAAAAAAAAACCTTCCCGCAGACTGCAGCGAGATGTACTTGCCACACTTCCACGGTAGCATAATGAGGGTCCCTACATGTAAACCATTTAGTCCCCTCCCTCCACAGACTGATGGCATTTTGCCATCATAGCCAGTTGAGCCTCATATATAGCCAACTGCAGAGCTGCTCCGGCTGGTAGCTTAGTAAAGCCTTCCTCTGAGATATGGTTTATCTTCAGATAATGCCCTGGTCTGTGTAGAGCCACCCCATGGAGGTGGGAGAAAAGCAGCTGTAAGTCACTTGTCAGCATGTAATGAGATACCAGCGTCAGTTCAGTGGGGATGTCAGTTTCCTCAGAGTACTCAAAAATGGCCGCCATGTATTTGGATAGGTCCTGGCCTCTGGCTTTGGCTCGGCCCACCTCCTCTCCAATGAGTTGGACGGCGGTGTCAGAGCTGAAGGCGTTGGACCCAAAGTCCAGCCCTCTGTCTGCCCCGTCATCTTGGTCGTCTCCCTCTGGAGGCTTAGGTCTGTGGTTGAGGCCCTGAGAACAGATCACCAAGATGAAGTCGCTCTCACGGATCTGCCGGCAGTGCCAGGCCATACTGCCCTCCTCAGCCACGCTCAAAGACTGCCACAGGTCCAGGCACACCTAGGGAAGAAAAGAAAAAGAACAGTGTCACAGCAAACTGATCTTATAACACATTTAACCCCACAGCTATCTCATATCATTAGCTTTGTAAGATGTTGCAAAAATAATCTCCAGAATTTTTTTTTCTGCCTATAACACAGAACACATGTTCTTTAATGCATTCCCCTTGAAATGCATTAAAGGGGAACTATGCAGTTTTTTTTTTAGCTTAATTTACCTTAACTGAACAGCTTCGGAGTCATTGGAATGGTTACATGACTTTTTTTCCAGGTTGAATGGTGGTCGTCTCGCTCCCCCCTAGCGCCTGTGAGCGGAAAAAGCACCCTTGCAACTTTGGGCCGGCGAGCCGCCAGTCTCTGCATCAGGAAATATCGCGTAATATCAGGTCTCGCGATGTAACAAATTGCTTCGCGGCACTGCACACATATACGCTGCTACAAGCCCCCCCATCCAGGAACCGGCTAGCTATGAGAACAAGGTAGCGATGGAGATTTTCACACTATCGTCATGGCTGAGCCGGCAAAAAAGAAGCAGAAAGCTAGGAAAGCATTCTCGGAGGAACAGAGAAAGAGGAAACGGCAGACGAGTAAACATCGGACCTGCGTTTTCAGAATGCCGAGAACTGAGACAAACAGAAGCCTGCAAATCCGATGCTGACCTGGCGTTCTTGCTGTTGCACTTGTAAGTATCTTTGATCAGAAACTTTATCTGCCACAGAGTTTCCTGTCAGCTTGATGTTGGCAAACGCAAGTTGCTTCTGCTCCGACAGCGTTTCTAAGGCCATTGTAGGAAAAAAGAATAATGTTACGGACCCGGGAGAGAAGGGTAATATTTCGAGAAAAACCTCAGTGGACATGGCTGCATGCGTTCGCCGGCTTCTTTGAAAACAAATGCACATGACCAGAGGGAGAAGATGGGGGGGGGGTAGTCGCCAACGAGTTTTTACGACTGCCAAATATGTATTCCGAAGCTGTAGGTGGAGCTCTATAGAGAAACCTGCGAGCAAATAACGAGAAAACAGCGAAGAAATTGCCAAAACTGCATAGCGCCCCTTTAAAGCCATGAAATGTCATGTTCACTACCTGAGTGGCCATGTGCTGTTGTATGAAGGCTCCTAACTGCATGACGGCTTTGACATGAGCGGGGCCATCACGGCTGCTGTAGCAAATCAGAAGACGAGGAGGGGTCGGCCTGTTTTTAGACAATGGCATCACTTCCTCCTGAGTCCCGCTCTCTAGATGCTCCTTGAATATATCTGAATGGATGGCAAGGAAATCTATTTGCTTGTGTTTCATACAATGACAAAGAGAAAGACCGGAGGTAAAAGAATGGTTCTCAATCAAATGGTGTTAAAAAATTACTGGTTTGAAAAGTATTGGTTAAATTAGACAATGCAGCGCAAACAGTGATTTTACAGGAAGTACTTAGTTTGTCTTTGCACCTGGTTTTATGTCAAATTTCTTCATCTGTAGCTGGGGCCTCCTCAAGGTGAGAGCAACCAGTGAGACTACAAGTATGACTCCAGCAGACAGGCCCAGTGGAAGCATCAGAGCCAATGAGGGAGTGACAGAGAGGGGCTGGGAATGTTCTGAGGATGAGGGAGCTGGGATTATATGACAATTTACACAAAGTGACAGTAACATTTTGGGAAATGCGCTTATTTGCATTACTGCAGAGTTAGGTGAAAAGATTGATACCATTGTCACGTCTGTGAGCTGGGAGTAGATGGACTTATATATTAGCATAAAGATTTAAAAGCAAGGGAAAAAGCTTGCCCAGCTCTCTCTGAAGTTCAAAAATGTGCCTACCAGCAAACTAGACTCAGGAGGATGCCAGCCAATGATTGTCTAAAAATAGTTTTAGCAAAAGAATTCCCGTATAACCACAAACTAAAAGTCATTTTTATGTTTGTGTCGGTGTATGATATAAACACATGAGACACAGCATGTTTATTATTGAGCTTTAATAGTGTTGCATATTTCTACTTCTTTATGCTAAGCTTATCTGGCTCTAGCTCTGTAATTAGCATGGATCATTTTACGTAACTCCTGACAGGAGTAAAATATGTCAAGTATTACTTTAAAGGATGAATGACAGATGGTATTGATCGCACATGCATTAAATATCGTGTTTATTTTATTGTGACAGACAATGTATCTCCACATTAAAAAAGATTGATACATAATGTGGTTTAGGAGCAACAAAACAACCTCCTCTACCTTTTTGAATGTGCAAGACCTGAACATAGAATGTTTTCCTCACTGCATCCACTTGGTTAGCTGCAATCTGTGACACAAGAAATGTTGAGCATGAAAGTTAATTCATTTGTATTTTTGGAAGTTGGTAATTGTAGATTGACAAAATAATCTTAAACCTGCATTGATAATTTTTTGACCACTTGGGGGCAGCACAACAAGCTGTAAACACAACACGCTGACATAGTATCACCTTATAGAGTTGATGTTAGCAAACAGTTGCTTATCCAGTAGACATGAAGCAACATTTTGGGGAGTCGTGTATCTGACCACCTGTCCAAATTATTTATATATATATATATATAACTGCTGAGTGCTCCACTATGTTCACAAGCTAGTTGCTAACTTTAAATGTGTGCTGTTTGTTGCTAGGCACAATTTGTAATGTGTATCGTGCAGTGGCTTTATTTTTGCAGGAAACAGCTGCCTGCTGTTTAAAACAACACTGACGAGAGTGGTGAGAGTACACAGTGAAGTTGCGGGCCAGAAAACCAAAACAATGAGTCAAAAGACGTTAAAAAAACTCTGCAGAGACGAGGGGAGCCGCTGTGTCGGTTCGCAAAATGTATGCTGCTGATTGTCTATTGTACAAGTGGACCTTGAGTTAAGATTATTCTGTCAAACTACAAGAAATGTTTCAAGACAAAGAAAATAAAAGATGTATATATATATAAAAATTAGCATAGCCCACGTAACATTTGTTTTTGAAGACTTTATAGATTAGACTTTATAGATTAGTTAGAACCATTTTTTATTTACCTCACAGGTGTAATTGGTCCCTTCTTGCAGGTCTTTCAGCTGATAGCTGTGGTGAGTTTGGTTATTGCTGGAATTCTGAGGAAATTAAATGAATAGTTAATTATTAATTAAAAAAATATTATTATTAAGGCCACGTGGTTATTACATATTTCTGTGACTATACATCAGTGAAGCAAGGTATTAATGCACTGAATGAAAACAAAACAGCAAAATACAAAACTGCAGAAGTTGAAACCACTGACAGGTGTGATGTCTGTGTATTTCTTCATTCCGTTTGCGTAACACAGGGAGAAGTAGCTTCTGATGCCCAGCTTTAGGGGGGCCAGGTTAAAGGTCACAGTGATGTCACTCCCTTCCTGCTGGACCTTAACATGTTTGGGGTACCAGTCTGGAACCAGACCATGAAATATTGACAGATGTAAAGCTGATCATAAGAAGAAACATTAAATACGAAATTGCATTGCTGTAGCAGACCGGAGTTAATTTGGCAACAATGAGAAACATTTTCTCTCACCTTTTTTGCACTGCTCAAGACTATTCTTCTCTGCACATGCTGCAAAACCATGTACACATTAGTATATGTTCACATTGTTTTTGCAATAGTTATATTGAAAGATGCATGAGGAAAATTGCATGTTTAGAGGGCAGAGCTAATGACAGGGATGTTCTAACTAAATGCAGTGTAAATAAGACTTTGTGAACTCCAATGAAAGTGTGTGTGTGTGTGTGTGTGTGTCTGATAAGATAGCGAGAGATATGAGATGTAGATAGATAGTCTAGAGCAGGGGTGTCAAACTCACTTTCACTAAGGGCCACCCTGGAAAATGAAAATCACATCAAGGGCCAGACATGTAGAGTTTATTGACATGCTTTTATTGAGAACAGTCAAATATCTTTGACTGTATTACTGAATGTCGGTTTTTTTGCCGTTTTCTCCGACACTTTTGCCACATTTTTGTTGACATTAAAGCCCTACAGAAGTCCGCAAAAAAGTTCCTTAGCAAATCAAGCAAAACAAAGATTACATTTTTAAAAGCATGCTACCGCACAGCCGGCTCACAGCAACCTGTTTCATAGCCTAAATATAAAAACTCTCTGCTTCTGGGGGAAATTCTGAGCGTTAAAGTCGGCAAATCTGCTAAATTCTACTTATGAGTTTGGTTCCTGTCTTTTCGGGTTTGGCGCACAACTAGATTAAATTTATTGTGAACCTAAGTTGGTATGTGGGCCGGATAAAAACCTGCGAGGGGCCGGGTTTGGCCCGCGGGCCTTGAGTTTGACACGTGTGGTCTAGAGCTTAGAAATCTTACAGCGTGTGGAGAAGATCTTGCTGTTGTAGAACCGCTCCCACTGCTCAGGCACTGGCAGAGCCATGACGGTAACAGCATACTGGGACCCAAGGGAGAGGCTGGGGAAAGGGTCCGACTTGTACACCTGCAGAATACAGCGGCAAACATGACCTTGGTTTTCTTTAAACACACTTCACACTTTTATCTCATAAGGCGAGATAAGAGTTTCTGTACATAGGCTTTATTATGGGTTGAGGGGAATGCTTTTAATGGGATCACACTTTCTGCCTGTTTAATATTTTTTATATTTTCGTAAAAAGTTTGGTAATTTGATCATTTCTTGTTCTTATATTTTGTTTACTTGATATTCCTTAAAAATCAACAAAAGTGTTTTCAGAAGAATTGCATTGGAATATTGGCCTGCTATGTTGTGTAACAGAAGACTGTTTACTCTTGTTTCTCTCTTTTTTGTAGGATTAGTTTTTCTTTAAGGTTTTAAAGATATTTGCCGAAACTGCCCCCCAGAGTACTAGTACAGAGTGGTTGTTGCAGCCTGGGGCTCTTGTATAACCATGTGGTTGTTTTATATTGTGGAACTAATGCATGACAAAAAGAATGACCGAAATATTGTATAACCAAGTGCTAACGGTGTGCAAGATTTACTCTTTCTTTGTGGTAATTTAACCTTTTCTTTTGCAAAATAATTAAAATTTTCTGACACATCTGTCTGCCAGGTGTGCATTAAACAACACTTTGTTTTTTCGGTTGTAAAATCCCTTGTAAGTTTTTATTAGACAAATATATAGATACAGTAAAGTTGTGTAAAAAAACTAAAAATGTAATTTACCATTACATGAGTATCTAAAAAATTTATCTCTATCTTGAATACACCCTGGTGTTAATCTATTGCAGAACTTAAAAGCCACTTGTTGGTTTAACACTTATTCTTTATTATACTTAGAATACTCGATTCTGAATGGCTGCAGGGTGTCCACCTACTAAGTAGTTGCCATGAAACTGACTGGTCACCATTGTAAATTATTCACTGCATGTCGGCATTTCTGGCTCCCTGTCATCATAATAATTCCTGATAATAAACACCTTGTTGGGCATTAACCCTTACTTCTAAGATGACCCCCTCAAGGACATACATGGGACATAGTTACACATGTAAAAACCTTTAAAAAATGTAAGTGTGATTAAGTAATTAAGTGATCTGTTGCCTAGTAATGGGTAAATACAGTACAATAATATGTTTCTCTTATCGCCAAAGCTGGGACAAACTAATAATGTGTGATAATACTTGTCACTTTGATCTCCTGTCAGACATGAAATACATTGTATTTACACTGCCATCACTATCACTCGTTAGTATGGAGCATGCATGTCTACTTATCCACTAATCTTCTTTTCTCTTCTCTTCATTAGTTGTCAGAATCATCTACCAACCCTTATAGAGATGGCTCAGGTTTGCCTTGGACTAGCTCTTAGTTATGCTGTTATAGTTTTAGACTGCCGGGGGAGTTCCTTTGACACACTGAGCTCCTCTCTCTTTCCATCTGTGTGCATTCATGTCCTTATGTTTTCTCGCCTCGCAGTTTTCCTCGGATTAGGGTGGCACCTAAATCATGGTTGCAGCTGTCGCTGTGGTCCTGCTCGGCGCCCTGCAGTGCCCTGGTATGCCCTGCTACACCCTGCTATGCCCTGTATGCAGTGGAATTTCTTTTGTAAGACATTGGGAAACATTAAGGATCCACTTACTGATAAACTTTATTGTTTTAAACTCAAAATTATAGCTGTGAACATTCCTGTGAGTAAAAACTGTGGGAACTTTTATGTTGGCAACACGAATGTGTGTTGTCAGAAACAACATACTAGACAGAAAAAGGTCAAAGCAAGATCGGCCCTTTCTACCCTTTGTGCATGTGAAGCCTCGAGGGAGAGGTTACGGTGGAAGAGAAAGAGCTGACAGGCAACACTTGACCCTCCCAAAGCCTGGAGGGACACCTGAAAGCCTCGCAGGAAGGCGATCCCTGCAACAAATCCCAAAACAGAGTGAAATCAGTGTCACAGACTCAGCAGCAATCCAACATCCAAGTTGCAGATATGGCAAAAACATGTGTGCTGCATGTGCTTCAGCTGGTTCAGTGCATGGTAAGTTAAACCTGAAAGTCTACTACACTGTCACCTGTCAAAGCTCCAATCATATTTAATGAGCTGTCTCTCATACTTTGAAGCATTCTCATAATGTGAAGCATACTTATTACCTTTCAGCAATAACTCACCTTTATGTCAAACCCTGGTATGAGAAATTACTTTGGGGGAGGCAACTTGTGTCTGACATCATACATGAGTTTCAAAACTGCCAACCACTTTATGACCTCCATCCAATGTAAAGACATGCTGTGTGTCCATAAAACAAATGCATAGAGAAATAGGCTTCGTCAATCTATATCAACATACCATAGTAGCTGGGCTTCCAGGAGACAACAATGGTGTCAGATTTGGGGTTTATCTCATTTACAAACTCAACCTTCACATCATTTGGTGCTTGGACGTAGTGCTGACAGATGCTCGGGTCTTCTTCCCCTAGAAACTTAAAACATGGCCAGGGAATACAACCTGAGGAGAAGTAAGAACACATACATTGATAGAATGTCAAAGTTTCATAAGTAGTATGATTTCTAGTCAGCATTCAATACATTTCTGGATATGTAACGTGAAAGAAAACAGTAGCCTATAGGCCTATTCAAGCACGACTATTATAGGCTACAGTTCTGTAAAGCTGTACTTGCTAAAGTTAGCATGCTAGTAACTTATACTTAATATTGTCAATCCTGGGGCGGCCTCTAGCTCACCCAGCAAGTTTTCCCCATGTTGGCTGAGTCCAGCAGCGGCGCGGGTTCGAATCCGACCTGCTGCCCTTTGCTGCGTGTCATCCCCCATCTCTCTCCCCCTTTCATGCCTATCCACTGTCTCTACACAATAAAGGGGAAAGCCCCAAAAAATAATCTTTAAAAAAAAATCTTGTCAATCCTGCTCCTCCTGAAGTTCAAATAAGGACTGCAGTGACTTTCTCCATTTCTTTGTAAATAAAACTAGTGATGTCAGAAATGGCATTATCCCCTCTACTACTCCATATTTGGTTCACTCAATCCGGCCACCAATCTTGAACTGTTTTGCTCCGATCTCGCTACAAGAACTCACTGATCTGGTTAGCAGTATGAAATCTTCCTCGAGCCCAGTAGATACTATACCAACTTCCTTGTTTAAAAATGTTCTTGTGTCTGTGAGTACTTGTGTTCTCTCTATACTCAACAGCTCTCTGCAATCTGGTTGTGTCCCTTCGTATTTTAAACATCCCTCAGGTCTTCTAACCAGGGATTACTGGTGGTCCCACGCACTCGCTTAAAAACTAAAGGTGACCATTCCTTTGAAGCGGTGGCTCCAAACCTGTGGTATGCCTTTCCTATTGTCTTACGTTCTGCAGTCTCTGTTGAAGCTTTTAAAAAGCAGCTGAAGACGCACTTGTTTAAATTCGCTTTTGAATTTTTAATCCATCCAATTGTTGTTATTTCAGTGTGAATCAAAGTGGTGGACCAGCCAACTAACAGACATTGATTATTTTTAGCATGCCTAAACATAATTGTGGGGTTAGTTAACGTTAATCCAGTTGGGCCACATGTTGTTGAAAAAAATATTAGCACAGGAACACTTTAGGTTGAAGTTTGACAAATATCTGACTGATATGGGATAACCTTATCTATGTAATAGGCTAAGTCACAGGCTCAATACAATTGGCAATTGTTTTTTAAAGGTCACATATGCTTTTCCGTGTTTTCTGTCATATCTACAATGTTATAATGTTGGATTTTCATGTAAAATGTGGCCAAAATTCAAATAATGAGGTAAAGTATTTTAGACAAATCCCTGTGAGCTAAAACGTTCAGATTTCCAACTATTCTGAACACTCCGGTTTCAACTGTTTTTCTACTCTCGGCTAAGTGTTACGCAACTCTAAGCTGGCCTTCTATGATTGGTCATCTGCTAGTAGTTTTTAGTTTTAGCCACTGCAGTTTTAACATTGTCCAACATGCTAACTGCAGTAAACAATGTTACCTTGGCTACCAGTGTTGTTAAATTCTCCCCAATTCCGTGTCACATGACTCCTGAAACATTTTCTGTTAGTAGTATTTGGTTTAAAAACCTTTATTTGCGATTTTGACTGTAGCAATAGCTGTTATATTCTATTAGTGTCATCTGCTATCTAAAGTAGCTACAGTACATGGCTAACGTTCGTAAACAATGTCATTTTGGCTGCCAATGTTGTTAAATTCTCCCTAATTCCGGGTAGCATTACTGCTGAAACATGTCTGATTGGGTAGTGTTTGGTTCAGAAGTGAAAGTGCTGCTTCGCTCCACTACGATCTAACGTTAGCATACTGCTAACTATTAAGTAGCTACATGCTAACACGACATAGCTGTAATCTCAACCAATGCCGGTCATTTCTCCCCAAAATCTGGTCACTTTACTGCTGGGACATGTCCGGTTGTGATTTTTCACGGTACAAAGTCCTGCTATATACTCCGTTGCAGTAGCTCCAGCTTCTACTAGTGAAACACGGAGCGGAGACTCCCGAGTTTCCAGGAAGTGCGCTGGCCAAACAGAGCAAACTGGGCTTTTTTCAGGAGGAGGGATTAAAGAGACTGGCACTCCTAAAGAGCGTCTCATACAGAGGGTGAATACAGGTGCAGCAGCCATGGGCAGTATGAGAAAACATGAACATTAAAGCATGTAAACATGTTCTAGTACAAACACAAAATCCAAGTATAATCCTGAAAATGCTATATAATAGTTGCCCTTTAAGACCTCAGTGATGACAACTGGTCACACCCTGTCTGTTTGCTATTTTGGTAGCCTGTGATGTTTGAATCCTAATACAAAGTGTAAACAATGTGGCATCTGCTCATTACGATGCTGTGAACTGTAGCTTCAGGTTAAGGACATGCAGGACGACTTTGATTGCTGCCAAATTATATTTGCGCAGTTAGGGTGTAAGTGCATTCAATGCTTTAACAAAGTTCCCCCAGATGTATATATTTGTAGGTAGGCTGTGAGTTCCAGTGCAGCCTGAATCAGACTTACTTCCAAACACTTTGATGGAGTTAAAACCCAGAGCCCTCTTGAGATCAGCTCTGGTTATTCTGCAGTATTCACATCCAGGTCCTCCCTGCAGAGGGGAAAGCAATGAATTCAGACTTAGCACTTACAACTGCGTTTTTACTAATGCATATTGAATGTTGTTTGCAAAACTTGCCAATTTCATGTCAGGTGAATAGCCTGAATAAATGAATGTCAGTGGAAACACAGCAAAAAAATAAATATAGCCACAGTTGCACACACCAAAAACAGATTACATATTTTTTTAACCTCAATATAAACATACCATTAGATTAGATTCATGGTCAACTATCAAACTGCCAAATTCCAGTTCTGAGTAGATTGCTGGTTCTGTTGCCAGGAGTAAGGAGGATTGGATAAGAGGCAAGAATGTGAAAGAACACACTCTGCTTAAGTGGGAAATTACGAATTAATAGCAGAAACAAAGAAATGAACAAAACAAAATGCTATGTAAAAAAAGCTAGAAATAAGCTGTTAATAACATCATTAAAAGACATGTAAATGTGAGAGAGAGGTGCAGTTTGTTTTGTTGTTGAATTTTGTTGCCATGCTTGCCTCCCTATATTGGCTCCATGTTAGCTATGGTTGAGTAAGTCCTGTCCCCATAACAGTGAAACAATTCATAAAACAATAAGGGTGTTTCTCTCAATGTTCTGTGCAATGCTAAATATGTAAATGTGGTTCCAATTCACAGTATCAGCTGCTGTTGGTTTTGGTGTTGAAATAAATGTTGCCACAGGTAACCTGAACTAGTTGAAACAATAAACCATTATGATTTAGCAATATCAGGATGTGTAAGTTAAACTGCTTTTAACAAAGTAAATATTATATAGGGGGAACACTTACATATTGCCGACTTGCTCTGCAGGTTTAGAGACCATGACGGTACTAACGTGGGGAAAATGAAAGATGAAGAAATACAGCCACAGGCAAGAGAGACAATGAGGGAAGGTGTGTTTGTGTGTGTTTCAACAAAATTGTAGATAAACTGTCAGGTTAGGTAATGGTGGTCAGAAAGTCTTTGTAGCCTAAATACTTACTTGCACGCATCTGAGAACATAATCAGTGTTCTTAGCATGCACGCCACAAATGGGATGTCTTTGACTGGCACGCTCACAATGTGGGCGGCTTTTCACACACAAGATACATAGTTGTCTGCGCCTGAAGAGTCATTTGCGCTCACCGAAAATGAATCTAGTCGCATACGTACAGTTTAAAGGTAAAAGTGTGATCCTCTTTTTTTTTTAAATCTGATTTTGAAATGCTGAACATGACAAAATGGATCACTGAAGTCAACATCTGCAAAGAGTTTTGAATATAAATTGTTCTGAGGTTATACTTACACTGACAATCTCTATAAACACATATCTGCATATGAATGAATGAATAATGAGTGCAGGATCACAAGAAAATCCATCTTGTCAGGCTTCAAGTAATCCGTTTTGGACCAATCAGCGTCTGGTGAGGAGCTACTGGCAGCTTCAGGCGTGGTTCAGGTGTGTGATGACAGCAACGGTTCAAAACAAAAATCACGTGATAAAGAGATTGTTCATTAAATCACCTGCCAAGTATTTTTTGAAGGTGCCTGCGCTTCCAGTTTCCAATGATGGCTTCTATGGTTCTGTATAACAAATCATATGGGGCGTCAGGTTAGGGAAAGTCTGCGTAGAAAGCAAAAGAGGCGGATGTTACCCGGATATATCCCCTGGCTACACTGGAACACAAGAAATAATGGCCGTTGACCGCAGAGGCTAAATCGTTTTCATGCCGATAGCAGATTTGTTCAGAGATTGCACAAGAGATGAAAGAAATGTGATACAGAATGAGAGAATTTGAAATGACAGTGTGCATCAGTCAATGGGGACTGACACTAATGTAAGAGTTTCAGCTCGTTGACAAGCTAACATTCTTCCTTCATCCATTTACTCTTTATGAAAAACAACTCTTGGCCATATGCTAAAAAAAAAGTGCAAAGAGGTTCAACCCTGTATCATCATATTGCCTGGAGCTACAGTTGTGCTCATAAGTTTATGAACCCATGCTAAAGTTGACTGAAAAGAGGAATAAAAAAAACATTTTTTGGAAATTAATCTTAATGCCTTCATTAACAAAATGAGGAAAAATCGTACCTGTAAGGACACCAATTTTCTTTGTGAATGAATAATGTATCATAAATAAATAAATGTTCTTCCTTAAAATACAGGGAGCATAAGTAAGTACACCCCTATGTTAAATTCCCATAGAGGCAGGCTGATTTTTATTTTTTAAGGCCAGTTATTTCATGGATCCAGGATACTGTGCATCCTGATAAAGTTCCCTTGGCCTTTGGAATTAAAATAGCCCCACATCATCACATACTCTTCACCATACCTAGAGATTGGCATGGGGTACTTTCCATAAGGTCATCTCTCAATGCAAATCAAACCAGCTATTAGGCTAACTGAAATCACCCCATGCCAATCTCTAGGTATGGTGAAGGGTATGTGATGATGTGGGGCTATTTGAATTCCAAAGGAACTTTATCAGGATGCATAGTATCCTGGATCCGTGAAATAACTGGCCTTTAAAAATAAAAATATGCCTGTCTCTATGGGAATTCAACATAGGGGTGTCTATACTTATGCCCCCTGTATTTTAAGGAAGAACAGTTATTTATTTACGATACGTTATTCATTCACAAAGAAAATTGGTTTCCTTAAAGGTTGGATTTTTCCTCATTTTTTTAATAAAGGCATTAAAATCATTTTCCAAAAGATGATTTTTTTATATTCCTCTTTTTAGTCAACTTTAGCACGGGTTCATAAACTTACGAGCACAACTGTACCTATTTGAGTCCTTGTTTACAATATTTCTGAAATTTCAGAGTAGTCGTCTCGCATTGCAAGCCTTATCTCCAGAGAAGTGAAGGAGGCCAGTCCAGGGCAGAACATGTACAAGAAGAGAGACATTTTGTCTGATTTGCTGTTTAGTTCAGTTTTGCTGTTTTGTCCTTGTAGATATAAGAAAATGACAGTTTGATTGGACTGCTGTGAGGCAAATATGCAGCAAGAAGTTGTTTTGAATCCGAGACACTTGGAGATAGATTATTTATAATCACAATTAAGTACAGCAAACTTCTGCAAATAATATTTCCTCTGTGAAAGGACATATCATCCTTAAGAACTTTAGATGTCCAGAAAAGATGGACAGCGTGTGATTAAGAAGTAGATTACATCAGTTTCGAGCAAATACGGCCCTTCATGTTTTTCGCCAAAACATGAGCCTTCCAATAAAGATTTTATTGCTCTTCCTAAACCTACTTTTGCTCGTCTTCTAGGACAGTAGTAACTAACATTTTTCCAATGGGACCCTTTAATTAAAGTATGTCGTGACATGTTAAACCAAAGAGCAATTTGTTCTTCTCAGATTACGGGCTTTAAGAAGTAAAATGATCCTGTAATTAGGCCTACCGAGCAAAATCAGAAAAACAATGTGCAGCTGGAAGATATTTCTTCTGCTCCAACAAAAGTCTGTTCACTCATGACCCTTCAGATTTTTGTTTCGACCCCATGGGGGACCCTGACCCCCCAGGTTGGGATTCACTACTTTTTGTTATGACCGAGTCAGTTATTTTTGTCCCCTTTCTCATTTTATTTCAATCAATAAGCTCAAACGTTCTAGTAATTCACATGAGCAAAGACTTAAACACCTAAAAGTATGCATCTGTTCATTGTCAGACTTAAAGACAGGTTTGCAACTGTCTATATCCTGTATATTTCATGTACAATTCTTTTCCCCCAGTTTCCTAGATACAATTAATATCCCAATTTGCCAAAATTGCTTGGCTAGAGAGAGGAAACAATCGGAGTCAGGCGTTGTTGGAATTACAAGACATGCTTAATGGAAATGAACCATTTCAATATAGCCATGTGTTTTGCACAAGGCTATATAATAACAGCCAGTTATTATTTAAACACGCCAATAAGACCACAAATCAATCGGTCTGTACAGTTTCAGAAACGTTTTGCCCCATCGTGATTAAAACCAGTAGTTTATCTCAGGTCAGCTATAATCCACCTGGATTAGAAATGCCAAAATGAAACAAGGAGATAAATGTAGATACAATGTCTATAGCTGCAACAGAAGACAAGCCTGCTCATATGCCAACACAGTAACACAAAACAAGCACACAAGGAAGAACTTGTATAACTACACAATGTGTTTACTGTACCTGTCGTATACACTCCAGACTGCAGTCCCGAGGAGTTACGGCAGCAGCTGGGGCATCATCCTGAGCCCAGAGGGGCTGACCAAGAGCAAGGAGCTGGTACCAAACAAGAGCTGCCTTCCACATGCTGCTACAGCCACCATGGCATGGTCCAATTGTAAGCACCAGACCTTAAACCTCACCCACTAACAAACACACACACAGACTCACAGTGGACTAACTAGCTTCAAGAAGCCACCATTCGGTGTAAAAAGTAAGAGCTAAACATTTCCTCAGTGGTGTGTGTTGACAAAAACCTGGGAGGAGGGAGAAAGTAGATAAGGGGAGTGGTGTCTTTAGGCTACGGGTGAAGGTGCAGCCTGCTAGCTCACGGTAATATATGTTTTAACAGTTAGCTGCCAGACTAGTTCATTTTGTGCTGTGAGGCACAGAGCACGTTTGGCTCTCCAAGAAAACCACATTCACATACAGCATAAACACACATAGGAATGACGAACATCTTTTCAACAAGAGGCAAGGGCACCCAAGTGTTGGTGCCAAAAGAATGTTAAGACCAGTGAGTCATAGCCAGGTTCACTTTATCACGCATAGATCCTACAACATGTTTATGAGCTATACACATATGGGATATGGGGGTTTGTTTTCACAGGAAACATTGCATTGGCAATTCAAATACATTTGGGGAAACTAGTATTTCAAATACCAAGTAAAATTACAAATCAATAGTTTATGAAGGCATTGATGAAATATATATATATATAATAAGGGTAAAATAAGATGTAAATTAACAAAAAACTTTGCATCGCGGATTTCAGAGACTGGAGAAGACAGGTTTCACCGGATCTGAAAAACAAAAACACAATACGAAGGATGATTCACATCATGTCCAAACTTGATAATAAATCAAACTATTTGATTCACCTTAGATAACTTATACAGTATGGTGTCCTATTGTTCATGCTTCATCCCACGCTTCACCCTCTTCTGGGAAAACGTTTCATCCAATCTGCTGTGTGATACTACATAAATTCTTCATCACTTAGCTATAGAAAATCATCTGTACGTGCCAGGCATCTGGATGGACAAGTTGTACGCTGTAACGAGCCCATGCAAGAAAAAGTTGGCTGCTGGGGAGGTTTCTCTTCACTGAACAATCAAACAGACGGAGTGGTAATGTGCTGCACACACGGAGCTGTTTAACCAGTTTCCCGGAGGGAATCATTGAAGTTCATACTTTGATATCTTTGGAACATTAGCGCAGCTTTTGAGTGTAGATTTATTTCAGCGCAGCAATGAAAGCCACATGCTTTTCCTGAAAATATGTTACAATCCAACATTACAAAACTTTTTTCTTTCCAGTTATCATCCTTTTAACAATTACACAGCCTTGCACAAAACAGATTTGTTCGAATGAGGCATTACCGTGGGAGAATGTGTGGCATTCATTAACTTTCGCTTACTAAGAATTTTCAGTTTAGTAGGAACAAAATGTATGAGTGGTCCAGACACGTACGATCCATGTACAGATAGGTAGCCTCTCCCCACAGGGCAAATAATACACATTGGACCTGAAATCAAAATGCCCTAATCTGACTGCATTTGGAGTTTAAATATTATACCAAAAAATAACTTAAATAAGATATATAATAAGACAAACTTAAAAACAAAATGAATATACTTCTCACCATATCATTATCATCACGGCTTGCCAATTTACATTAACAGTACTAAAATTCTCTCAGTCAGCTGACTCAGGGTCTGTTCAGTAACGTCACCTACTGTAGGCTATAATATCATCCTCATATCTCAGTGACTGTCATGTGACAGCTTGGCTTTGCTAATATGTTATTTAGCATCTAACCTAATGTTAAATCGTTCCCTTTTTATTTCTGATTTCATGTCGTTTCCAGCTGTACTATCATTATGTTCATATTGTTTTGTTAAATGTGTCAGCTGATAGCAGGACTTGCTCCGTGTTGAGAAATTCTTCTATTTGCTCTACTCTACAAACGGAGGGGACCAGACGATTATGCCTATGATCAAATTGTGCGCATCTTTATGAACAGGTGACCTTCATCAGGCTGAAACTTGCGATCTGTGACAACTTCTGTGCGGTGTAGAGACATTGCTAAATCTGACGGTAAACTTAACAAAACATGAAATGCTGTAATAGATTTAATTGATTAGAAATGTTGACCACGTGACTTGATAGGAGAGTATAGTCATGTTACAAATATAGGACGCAAAGCTAGATTATAACAGTGAATTCTTGCCCAGCCCCATGGTAAAGTAAATGACAACATGGCAGTTGTTTCTCCTCTTGGTCTGGCGCTCCAGCTGGACTTCACTGCCATCTTGACAAACAAATAATCTGGGTTGCCTGGAGCTTTCAAAGCTTCTCTGGCAGTTTCACCCCAACAGAGAAGCATGACGGTGAGATTACACTGAGGTCAGAAAATCGCCCAGAGCGATTCAATTCCAGAAAACTCAAAAGAACTGTTGAAACCTGTTGGAGGAGCCGCTACACGGCAAGTCCAGTTGCGGTTGACTTGCTACTTAAATGACAATTCCGGCGCAAAATGAACCTAGGGGTTAATAACATATGTGCACTGAGTCAAACGTTCTCTGGGATCGGTTTTCATGCTAATCGAATGCATCTCTAGTTTTAAACAAGCTACCGCAAACCGGGGGTTAGCTGCTAACGCTAGCTTTCGGGGCAGATGGTAAATCACTATTAGCGTTCATGTTTACATGAGGGCGCCATCTTGGAAAACAGTCATGAGTAGTCGAACAACGAATGCCGTGCAACCAGTAACCAGTAACATAGCTCAAACACAGCGTTTGTGAGTCGACTGCTCATGACTGTTATCCAAGATGGCGGCCGCATGTAAACATTAACGCTACTGTCTTTATTGTTGTTATAGTTGTCAATGCTTCGGTTTGCATGTAGGGACCCTCATTATGCTACCGTTGAAGTGTGGTGCTATTTCAAGCCTTGTTAGTGGTATAAAATAGTGATTTACCATCTGCCCCGAAAGCTAGCGTTAGCAGCTAACCACCGGTTTGTGGAAGCTTGTTTAAAGCTAGAGACACATTCGATTAGAATGAAAACAGATCCCAGAGAACGTTTGACTCAGTACACATACGTTATTAACCCCTAGGTTCATTTTGCGCCCGGAATTGTCCTTTAATAGGGCTGCACGATATGAGGAAAATATGTTATTGCAATTTTTTTGACTGATATTGTGATTGCGATTTGATTCCCCTGCCTTTTGGATATTGCACTTGTACATATTGCGATTTCGATAAAATTGCGATTAATTGTGCAGCTCTACTACTAAATATGCACACAATATTGCCAATCTCTGAAAAACGGGTTATTGATTTACTATGAAAAACAATTTACAATGGAAAACACATCTTTGACTTGTTCGAACAGATTTAAGATTAGACAGAACTTGAATTATCTATGAGGGGGAACTGGGTGAAGCATGCTGACATTTGGCAAAACGACTCTCACCGTATATTTGTCCCATTTCTTCTCAGGATCGTACGGCTCCCAGCGACTAGCGGGGAAGATGTGCTTGTTCTTCTCATACCAGCTCCTCAGCACCACTTTACCTGCATGGGACTTTAGGCAAAATAGCACAACTGGGTTAACTTTAACATGGGTTTTAAATGCTGTTCCCACCCAAAGAAAAGTTACAGGAGAGCTGCACTTGCTTTTCAAGTTGTGCCAAGATAACCTCTAACATGTGGTTGATGTATCAACGGGGAGGCAAAAAAACAATCTCCTGGTTTAAGGTGGGATAGAGATTTTAATGGCTGGGTAGTCCATATTTTCGACGTTCCACTTCCGGGATTGCTCCGTTGCCGATGGAAATTTCGCCGGATTTCAGTCATTTAGGCCGGATATCCGTTGCCTTGGGCTTCCTTTGTGTTAGGATTTTAAACTCCGGTGGATTATTACATTACATGTCATTTAGCTGACGCTTTTATCCAAAGCGACTTACAATTGCTATATATGTCAGAGGTTGCACACCTCTGGAGCAACTGGGGTTAAGTGGTTGATGTATCGCAGTGGGAATTGTACACGGATCTCCCACACCAAAAGCATGTGTCATATCCACTGCGCCATCACCACCCCACACTGGATTTATGAGGACTACGGTTAACTGCTCCTCAGATCTCTGCAGGGTAAATCCAGACAGCTAACTAGACTATCTGTCCAATCTAAGTTTTCTCTCGCACAACTAAAACTACTTTTGAACGTACACATGTTCCACCAAAACAAGTTCCTTCCTGAGGCTATTTTGCAGAGGTGCGCTTGGCGCCGCCCATGACGATTGTGATTGGTTTAAAGAAATGCAGAAAAAAAACGGAGCACAGTTTTCTCCCATCCCGGAATGCTGTGTGGACTCGTCAGACCCTCCTCCGCAGCGCCGCGGTGAAGGTCTGGCGAAGCAAGTCTAATGGCCGGGTAAGTTTGGCTTTGTGATCAATTCTGATCAATGTCACCTGTCAGTTAATCAAAATTAAGTTGGATATACGGTGCAGCACAGTAATGACTTCGGATGGAAAATGCAATTTGATTGTATTCTCTTATAAGCAGGTTTAAAGTCACACGAGTGATAAACGATCACTATATCACTCATCATACGTTTAAGTAATGAAACCCTTTTTAAGCCCAGCCTGTCTTAGTATTTTTTCGGATATCCTTTATAATATTATATTGACTGATTTATTGGCACACTATTAGTCATTTCAGTTTCTTTTGGCATGAAGGTTGACACTGGTTCAGATCAAATCAATAATTCTGTTCATTTCCTCTCACAATCTCTTGATTTTACTGTAAAATAAAGTCGTCACCTCATCTTTCTCAACAGTGGCGTCGTTCACCAGACGAATATCATCGTGGACGTCAAAGCTGAAAAGAGGACCTGTGGAAAAAATGATAAACGGAGTGAAAAGGCAGAAAACACAACATCATATTGGTCCATTCAAAGAAACACATACTTAGTGTTAAATGATTTTTTATCTTCTTCCAAAACGTAATATGTAAAAACAACTCAAGGTATTGTATATGAACGGGCTGACAACTGTTATTCACCTACCAGATTTGCCTCTGGCTTTGGTCACAATGAAGTCGTAAAAACTGTGGTGCTGAATGAGAAAAACACATAAAGAAGTGAAAGAGTAAAAAAGTGCCACAGCTGCTGGACACATTAAAATCACAACATATACAGAACATACTGTATGGTATCCTAAAAATATTTTTTTTAATCTCTAGACTCTTAGACTATAATACCCTTATATATTTGGAATAACAAACAAAAACGTCTACACAGCTTTTCTTGAGCGACACAAACACTATGGGAGTATGTCACCCCCCGATTGGTATGGGATTTACAGTTGAGGTGCTTTTGTGGTGGGTGGCAGGAGAGTGTTGAAATCTGACAGCTTGGGGAAAGAAGCTGTTGCAGAACCTCCCAGAGCTGGTCCTGATGCTGTGAAGTCTTCTGCCTGATGGCAGAGGGGCATCCTCACTATGTGTTGCAGTGTCTTGTGTTCTGAGCTTTGCAGTTTCAATACCATGCAGTGATGCAGCCGGTCAGGCTACTCTCCACAGTGCCTCTGTAGAAGGTGTTTAGGATTAGGCTTGGGTATCATTTGGATTTTTACGATTACGATGCCGAACCGGTACTTTTAAAACAATTCAGATTCCTAAACCTGATTCTTGAAAAACTGAAAAATGACATCAAAGATGTAATGTGTTTACTAGCGATCACGTGCAGTGAATGGTTAATATGCTTTTACGTCCGTTTTGGTGAGCCCAGATGGAAAATATGGCATTTTCAAAGTAGCCTACATTTACGTTAGCTAGCTAACGGTAGACTACAGAGAAAGTGTGATATTTTTACGTCCGTTTCGGAGCGATAGAAGGAAAATATTTCAGTTGACACATTACGTGGAACCAAAATGAGGAACCGAAATTTGCGTTCTAATCCGGTCCGATTCCTACCGGTTGCTTAGGAACCGGTTCCATAGTGGAACCAGGTTTCGGTACCCAACCCTACTTAGGATGGGTTGTGGTAGACTGGCTCTCTTCAGTCTCTGCAGGAAGTGGGGCCGGTTGCACTAACAGGGCTTACGCCTGGCCTTAAGCTAAGTCACTCGTAACTTTGCGTTTTAAAAGTGCATCTACCTCGGAATATGGAAGCCAGAGCTGGGAATAACGTCACACCTGAGTTCTTCTCGCTCAGGGCACGTTTGGACCAGAAAAAGTGATCCGGCGATTCACCGCAGGGTTGCGGCGGGAGTGTTACTTAAATGGTCCTTTTGTGTGACACCCTGTTCCGTTCTTTAAACCCCCAATGTAGCACAAGTAGGCTTTATATTTCACAGTTATTGGTTTCTGTCAGATCGTTTATAGAGCTCGACATTTCCAACTGCTCTTGAAGGCAGCTACATTTTACACAGTCCTTGAGCACACTGGATTAATGGAATACAGAGTCTAACAGTGCAAGTCGAGAGTGATTCTTGGAGTGTGAAGAAAGACTTGTCTTCAGAGGTGTGAAATCTGCGGTAGCACTGGAATGTTAAATCAGTTGAAGCGAACCAAATCAAAACTAAGTGAAGTAACAGCATACCGCCTATGGTTTTCATGATCATGTCAGTACTTACATGTGGGATAATCAGATCCTCTTTGATGTACATCAGCTGCTCTACTCCAGCAGACCTGCACAGACAAGAAATTCAGCCCAAAAAAAAAAAACACGGAAGAAGAATTTTTACATGCAAGGAAAATGGAAGAGGGAAAACTAATTTAACAACTGGTGCAGAAGGCTAAGGGGTTAATAGTGATAGTGTATGTTTGGTTGAGACTCCTTTCGTCTTCAACGTCTCACCTGAGCTCACTGAAGTCCTTTCTGAGGACCTCCAGGGCCCTCTGCAGAAAGTTCTGGATGGTATTTCCCTTCTTCATCTGCACACACACACACACACACACACACACACACACACACACAATGAAAACATGAAGAGAGTGAGCACTGTGTTGAGAACATTGTTTAACCATGGGAACAATGGAAATGTGTACTGTTATTTCCACATAAATACCCCATGTTATCAATAATGGGTTTGCATCAAGTTCCGTGGTTTTGAACACAGTAAACCCCTAATACAGCCTATCTTGCTTTACCTTGACAGTCTTACGATGTCCAGAGCCATCCCAGTAGCTGAACGTAATCTCAATCTCCTCACCTGAAGACAAAGACACACATCGTTATTTTGGATTGAGAGTAAGTGCGGGTGTACATGCATGTTTGTACGTATAGTAAGGAAAAGAGTGTGGAATTCATTGGTCTTTAAAATGGGACATTGCGGACCGAATGTCTGCTTGTGATTAGAGTTAAAGATGCGTGGATAGACCACTGAATTTAAGTAATAACAAAGGAGGTTTGTGTGTGCAAGTAATTCTGACACTCACTCTTAATCTTCTCCTGTTTGAGCTCCCATTCCTGCCTGAGTTCCTCTCGGAGACGATTCTCCTCCTCCTGAACACAGAAAGCAGGGGAAAAAAAAAAAAATCAATGTAGTGTAAATGTAAAGGTTTTTAGTAGAGGGCTATGTTGCATTATGTCCAAGTATAAAAACTAGAATTTACGCCTTGCTTTTGTATGCCTTCCCCTAACCAGTCAAGTTGCAGTTTACATCCATGTCTGTCCAGACTATAACATATGTAGTGATGACTTTGAAGCAATTCAATAAAAGCTATTAAGTGTATTTTTCGGCAAAACGTGGATGATTCACACACATCTTCAACCCGGCTGCACCATAGACAGTTAAATAAATGGACAAAGCGACCCAGAGACTTCCACTGAGACCCGTGAAGTATATTAGAAGCACTTTTCCGGTGATGGCTGAGCGTTGCTACGCAGCCTCCAACTAAGCTTGACGACTTAGATGTGACGTGAGCAACCTGTCTGAAAGTTGTAGTCTTCTGGTAGCTGTGCCAAGAGAAATCTCAATCATTCCGAATCTTGCAGAGATGGAGAGCGTAGGTATATGTAATGGCCCGGACACACAGAGCCCATAATCGGCCGTTGGACAGTCTGGCGAGGTCGGTGACTCGAGTCTGTTCGGTGTGTTCCGTGCCGTCGTCCGTCCGAGGGGCCGTCGTCCTTCATTTTCAGACTCAAATGACCCATCTGATTGTTGGAGTGCTAACCCGGAAACGGGGAGCGGAATGAGCGTGACTAGAGTCTCTCAAAATCTGACGAAAATCTTTTAAACTCACCTTTGTTGATCTGAAATGAAGACAGATTCAGCAACTGCATGGCCTATTTCTCGCTTAAAATGTTTTCAGAAACACGTTTCGGTGAACTATTTTAGTACAATATGAGATTGTATTCTGAACAAGCCGCTATGCATGACAGTCTGTCTTTGAATTTCCGGAGAAACCAGACCCACGTGACGCGTTCATCCAATCAGCTGCCGGTTTTCAGTTTTGGGCGACAATACAGATTAGCGCCACCTGCTGTTATGGAGACGTATTACGTCTCGTCGCTTTGGTGTGTTCCGAGGCATTTTTTTGACCAATTTGGGGAGACTGATCAGTCCGACTGTCTTTTCTGCCGACGTTTGGCCGTCAGCTCTGTGTGTCTGGGGCTTAAGGAAATAACATAGGCACAGGCTAATTATTGCTAACTAAAATGCTAGTTAACATTAGTAATTAAACTTAAACAGCTAATGTAAGTCAAAACTGCCTGCGAGCTTCTCCTGACTATACGGTAATTCCTCTACTATGCGACAGAAAGTCCCGTGGTTACGACACAATTGTTAGCCTATTTTTACAAAAACGTCTGCTACGGAGCCATAATGTGAGGTACAAGGTAATGGAGCCTTTATACAATGTTGTGTTTCTTTAGAAATAAATGGACAAATAGAGTCTTTAAACGTTTCCGATGTAAAGTTATTCGCTGTCAAAGTGACGCCAAAATGAATGGCAGTCAATGGAATGCTAATGGCAGGTGATGACTTGTTAGCCTCGGAAACTTCCCATTGGAGGTATGCTTTCCAGATGCTCGCTTACCCCCTTGGGCTGCACAGGTGATACATAAAACCACCGCAGATTCAAGGTGGGCACCCAATATAATTGTCACAAGTTTAGTATCCCAACAAATGTGAAATATGGCCACAATCTCCCCTCCTGTTCCTGAGTTATGGCATTGTATAACGGCCAAAACAGTGTTTTGAAGAACATGTTGTTGTCACAGTGAAGTCGAACTTTGAATTTACAGCACCAGTCAAAAGTTTGGACAGTTTTGACTGGTACTCACTTCCTCATTTTATCCCATTAGACATTTGTGTGAAAGGTTGTCATAATTAGTGTATGAATTCTTGAGTTGGGATAGCTGCAATTATTCAGAAGCCTGTTTTGTAAAGAATTGTGAAAGTATATCTGGTCAGCCTGGAATTATTGCCCGAATAGTTGCTTGGTTTGTGTGGTTTAAAAAAGGTAAAACTGGGCTTTATATCCTACCAGCCTTTACAGTACAGTGATGACTCACAGCTTAACACATCTGTAATTGTCGCAATTACATTATAATAATGTATAATTTCTTTTCAACCAATGTCATAATTCAGAATGATATAAATTGCATTTAGTATTATTTAGTGATTTTATTTGGTAAGAGTAAAGTGCTTTTATTTTGAAGTCTCCGTGCGAGGCCTTTTGGGACGCTCGTAAGTGAGAGCGTCGGCAAGCTAACAGCAAGCGACGCCCGGACAAGTTAATGCTCCGATAAAAGTTTTAAGGTTGTTATAGCGGACGTCAGCGATCTAAGGAAACCTCTATTCCCTTGTGTACAGCATGCAGCCAACGAGGTATGTCGTTTTGTGTCTGTATTTTACTTTGGTGAACGTTATTTTACACGCTGCACATGTCATTGTATGTTCATATTAAGCCAATGTGGTCTTTATTTTCTCGTTACACTGTGTGTTTAGTTTTCACGGTGGATTTGGAGAAGAAGCTTAAAATAAACCTGTAGCAAAAAAGCCACTTGTGTCTACCAGTGCTTCGAGGGAATTAGAACATCTATGGAGCTACCCTGTTAGATACCAATAGAATATTCCGACGACTTGCAACAATCCTACATCATCACACCACCAACCGGCACCGTCAGACACCGCCTACCAAGAGCCTGGGTCTGTCCGAGGTTTGTCCCTAAAAGGGAGTTTTTCCTCGCCACTAACTGCTTGCTCTTGGGGGAATTACTAGAATTGTTGGGTCTTTGTAAATTATAGAGTGTGGTCTAGACCTACTCTATCTGTGAAGTGTCTCGAGATAACTCTTGTTATGATTTGATACTATAAATAAAATTGAATTGAATAGTAAAGGAATGACAAACAATTAGGATTTCTTTTTCCTGAAGAAAAAGACTGACCTCACCTCTCTGTCTCGATCAGGAAGGAAGCTTGTGTCCACGTCTGGATTCTTCCCCAGTTTCTTCTTCTTAGCACAGTCTATGAGAAAAAAAAGTCAAACAAACAAACTTCCTAATTAACATGTTATATCTTTTAGCCAGAGTATACTCCAGCGCTGACACCGGGCTGAGATACAGTAGGTCTGGCAAAGTGAGACTATTAATGAACCTACGGCTAGGATCAAATCAGAGGGTGCAGTACAGTATACAGCTGATTCTTTCTTTTTTTTTTTTATTTACTTTGTGCTTTAACATTCTTTCATCATTACTCACAATCCTGTTCTTCCTCTTCAGTTTCCTCCTCCTCTTCTTCTTCTCCCTCGTCTTCCGGATTAAACGATAAACTGGCTATTTTCCTCTTCTGTTCCTCCTTTCTCTTCTTCTCTTTCTGCTTCTCAAGCTTTCTGCAAACAGAAAAGCATCACGTAAGGCTTGTATCATGTGGACGCGCCGACAGTTTTGTTGTCATTACTTAGAATTCCTCATGGGGGAGACAGAAACTACGCACTATAGCTTAGCACTAGAGCAAATTACGTTTAACCATGTATCCAGTTAATTTATATAGCTCACGTTACTGTATTGTGTGAACATCTAACGTCATTTAACATTGTATGTGCCCTTTTCTTTTGCGGTGTGCAAAATGTTCCACCAAAACATGTTCCTTCCCGAGAATATTTTACAGAGCCACGCTCGCTGCGTCCGGGGCTTAGCACCACCCAAGACGATTGTGATTGGTTAAAGCAAAACAACCCCTGATCGATTCTTCTCCTATCCAGGAGTGTATGCTCCTGTTGCCAGACCTTCCTCCGCAGCGCTGTGGAGATAGGTCTGGCAATGCGAGACTAGCTGAGTGATATGGCCTGGCTTACAGTCGGTGCCTCAGTTCATCCCAAAAGTTAGATTAGATGCGGCTGAGGTCAGGGCTCTGTGCAGGCCAGTAAAGTTCCTCCGTCCAAAACTGTTAAACGAATACTTGTGACCATTCATCACAGGTTTTGTTCCTAGTGGGAGTATGATTGTGAGCACAAATGATCAGAGAAATATACTTTTCTTCTTGGAATGTTACATTTGAATGATTAGAGGCCTGAAGAGGTGGTATTTCACTTAAAAAAAAAAAAAAAAAAAAGCAAAAAATTACAGAAAATAAATGAATAATCTTGAGACACCATGGTGTGTGTCAACCCCTGGTTTGGAACCACTGGTCATAAATATCATTGTATGTTGACTTCTCTTAAAAGGGCCTAGTTCAAACCATTCAAAAAAGCCCCAGACTAAAAAAGTACACAACAGGACAGTCCTGTTCACGTTTATGAGATAATCTGCAAGATTTGTGTTGTATTTTTTAGTTTTAGTAGCTTTTGTTTTTTTGCCTAAGACATTCGAATTGTGGGGAGCAGCAATCAATAATAGTTTGCCTCTGCTACAATACGTCCATTAACAGCTGAGCAACTGACCAATGCAGAGCAGGGATGTGCATCTCCAGTCTAAGGTCGATGCGATACAATAAAGATATATAGGGATGCACCGAAATGAAAATTCTTGGCCGAAACCGAAAACCGAAAAAGAGGAAACCAAGACCGAAAACCGAAACACCGAAAGAAATTATGTCAATTATTAGTACCATTGCATTTATGGCTATGACTGTGTACTAACTTTACTAAAATCAAGGAATTGCAATTGTATAAATTAATATTAAAGTTTCAAAGACTAAATCAATTACAAATTATGCAAATATTTATTTAGCACATTGCAACAATGCACAGTATAAAATAAAATCAGTCAGGAAAGCGGCTGTGATTACTTCTCCAGTAAGCAAGAGGGTTATCACTTCTGGGGACTTCTGACAGATAACCATCTAGCTGTTGAGCGGTTGAGCTTGTCATCTGCCTGACATTTGAGAAAGATTTGAGAGAGTGTATTTAAATAGGGCCAGTACATAAATAAACATTTTTATCAAATTAAAAAAATATCTAGCAGAAATATGGCTACAATCTGATAGTCACATACAGTATATAATAGTCTAAGAACAGAATAGCTTACCTATTATTATTATTATTATTATTATTTGAGGCACTTTCTTGCAGGATTTCACTGAACATATCAGACAACGAGGGTGCATGCCCCTCATCTGGTGCAGAGAGACGAGTCTTTTTTTCTGCGCTCTGATCTCCTTCTCCTGCTCCGTGCGCTGTTCCGTGCGCTGTTCCGTGCGCTGTTCCGTGCGCTGCTTTATTTCCGCATCCAAGTAATGGTCTTTATAACGCGGATCAAGTACAGTCGCGATGAAGTGCAGAGGATCCGCATAGATCTCACAGGTCGCGGTTTCTGTTTGCGTCATCACAACATTTCGGCCGTATTGTTTCGGTGATAAAAGTATTTCGGCCCGAAAACCGAAAATGCCCTTTTGGGCCATTTTTGGCCGAAAATTTTCGGTGGCCGAATATTCGGTGCATCCCTAAAGATATATATATGCAGCAACTAGCGATGTGATATGATGCGATTCACCCCCTATTGTGATGCGTGTGTGTGATTCGACACGATTTGATTCAATACTATGGGATTAAATGTGATACAATTCAATTTGACGCAATGCTAAAGAATATGAAGCTCTTCTATGGTACAGAGTTTGATTTGATTTTTTGGGTTTTTCTAGAGCAAACAACAAATGGTGTTGGTGAGCAGCCTGTGTGTGTGTGTGTGTGTGTGTGTGTGTGTGTGTGTGTGTGTGTGTGGCGTTCTGAGAGTTGATGCTGAGCGACATAAGTTACAGCGGGAAGAGTAGAGAAAAGAAATGGCGTACAGGTAAAGGGAAGCTTTCGATGACTTGTAGGAATTTGGTGGAACGTGTAGCTCTTCCTCCTCCATGTTAATTTCTAATGTGAAAGGCCGCCGGACACACACTTTCATGTCGGCGCACCGATGCAAATCGCAATCTTTCCATCCCTAGTGCAAAGCCACGTGCTCTGTATGATCAACCAAAGCTACTGCTACTGCGCGTAAGTGAGCAAGAGGGGCAGTGATGACACTCACAGCTGGAGTTCCTTGGACTGCTCCTTCTTGGCCAGCTGTTTCTCTCTCTCCTTCACCAGCGCCTCCTGCTTGGCCTTCATATCATTCAGTGTTACCAGACCTGATCAAGACATACACACAAACAGGTCAAACAACAAATCACATGGATAATTTCTCTCAACAATGTTGAAATTAAGCCCCTATGCAGTAATGCAAAATTATGTTGTTTAAGATTTTCATAATAAACCTGCATGTCAGGTCAGCTGTAATCTTTTGGGTCATATTTGTAAGCCGGTCCAGGCAGGTGACAGGTTAGTGTTACAGGAGGGTGTATGTGCTGCAACAACAACAACGACGATTCTTACCAACTGTGCTGGACTTCAGCTCTGCCTCCACAGCATCATAGTGAGCTGAGAATTTCTTATCAATGTTGGACTTGACCATGTTGTCCTGCGAGAGAAAATAGACACACAGAGCAAAGACCAGACGTACAGGTGGGTTAGGTTATCCTGCCATTTCTTTAAAGCATTCAAAGTGACAGAATGCTAGGCTTTGAAAAAGTGAAAGAAAAGAGTTGCATTTGTCCACTGTGAAGGTTGGAAAGCTGTTTATTGTAGAAAACCTGTGGAGAACGCAAATGCAAAAATCAAAACGTAATGGTAGGAGGCAAACATCAGTAAATATTGAGAAGCGTGAGCTGCAAGTTCCCTGGTACATTCCCATTGCAAATATCCCATTAACATTGATTGAGTAAAAGGGCCAAAACTCGTCTACGTTGATTATAGCGCCCCCTAATGGCAGAGCTTCGCCAAATTTGGTACAGAGCCTCAGAGCGACATGCCGAACGAGCATCACAAGTTTCGTGTTGATTGCATTTACCGTGGCAGAGATATTGCAATTGCAAAGTTGGCTAAAATATTACGTAGATAAGATGTTTAAAACACTGTAAGGACAACAGTAAAGGCGCCTTCACTGACCCCGCAGCAGGTCGCTCGCACTCAAGGCTCTACGTACTATATAATGACTAATTATTTTGGACGACAGACTAATTTAGGTCGCAGTAATACCTGATAAACACGTTATAATTTACTGTAAAAAAAGTTACAAACCTCTGCAATCTTCAGCTTTAGCTGTTCAAGATGTTCTCTTTCTTTTTCTCGTTTTTTCATCAGCTGCATGGCTCTCCCAGCCTCACTGGCAGCTCCTTTGTACTGCGCCATGTTGCTTTCTTTGTTTATGACGCTCGCTTATGAGAAGTTTTAATACACAAATAACAAAACGAGGAGTTAAATTGTGAAATAAAACACAGATTTTTCCAGAACTGTGAAGGTAGACCCGTATAGAACTCCTCGCACACCACAACAAGAAAAATGGCGACGACGCAGTGCATGCTGGGTAGACGGGAAGTGATGACTTCAAGTACCTCAGGAAATTTAGGGATTATACCTCCAGACAGCAACGAAAGAACATAAATACTGACACATATTACAGTGTATCGATGTAAAAAGAAGAAAATATATTTTATTTATTTAAATCACCAATGCAATATGTCACGGAAAGAAATCCATATAATGTATTAGTGTTGCAGCCATAAAAAATGGTTGCAACTAACTATTATTTCCGTCAATGATTATTAATTAATCAATTAATTCATCTTTTTTTTTTTTTTTTTTACAATTAAAAGATTTATGGTGGTGTATAAAATGTTAGAAAATGATAAAAAAAAAAAAAAAAAAAAACCACAGCTTTCTCAGATATCATTTTTTAAAGAAACGTAGCAAACCCTCAAACCTGAGAAGCTGGAAACTGCAAAAATATGAAATGTTTTGCTTGATTAATGAATACATGAGTAAAGATGAACCAGAATTGTGCATTATTGATTCATTTTCTACTGATTAAGTAAACATATTCTCAGTATTGATTCATTGATTAGGTCAACTTTATTTCTGACTGATCTGTTTGTGTGAATAACTTTAAAATCCATTTACTTAGTCTATTTGTAAAACAAAACAAATATGCTCAAGGTTTTTTTGACATTTCTTTTATTGATAGCTTGATACAATTTAATCAGAATACATTTTTAAATAAGTATAATAATAATATGTTGTGTATGAATTGGCTTTACATGTAGAAAACATATCAAATAGCATTAACATACAATGTTGCAGAACCATGCCAATTAAAAAAAAAAAAAGTTATCTAACTCTCCCTCCCTCCCTCACTCCCTCCCTCCCTCCCTCACTCACTCACTCACTTACTCACTCACTCACTCACTTGTTATGGCTCACATTCATACAGTCTCTTTGTCTTTCATTTGGTGCCAGTCCTTGTTCGACAGTGAAATGGCAATTTGACTGCAGCAGAGAGCAAGAGACGTACAGAAGGGAGAGATAAAAGAATTCAAAGTACACATACACAAGGAGCGCAGGCATGGAAGGAAGGTGTTGCTCAGCTGTACGCAAGGCACCACAAACCTATAGGAAGGGGGGGAAATAATTTCAATGATTGTGTCTAAAAACTCTCTCTCTGACAGGACGAACGAGGAGAAACGATAAAAGATTTATTATGTGAGTGAAATGTGTCATTTTAGGAGTGTAAATCATAGTGAAGCCCTTGTTAACCGAGGTTAGTTAGAGAGTAGGGAAGTTGTGTAGCATGCTGTTTCTGAAGTTTCAGTTGAGTGTGTGTGAGCACTAATACAGCAGGTTTATAGCTTTTACACTTTTCTAGTGCAGTGTGAGTTCGAAACATGTCTGTTTGGAACAGGCCGATTGCTTGGCCTCCTGTATTGCTGCTTGTGGGTTTTTTTTCCAGAACCATTGTACCCCGAAATTACTTCCAGCTTCTGCAAGAAGCAGATATGCAACCCAGTTGTATACCACTGACATAATTTGTACGTCTATTACAGAGAAAAACATTGTACTACTACATTTACCTGACAGCAAAATGGTACTGGTTACTTTGCAGATTCAAATTTTACTCACAAAAACATCCCAATTAAAATATGATGCATTATTATTCATTCAATTGTCCAGCATTATATTCAAGTTAAAATGTTCACCCTAAATACCCTAAGTACATTGTGCTGATGATGTATGAGGGGTGGAAGTAACAAAAATGAATTGATAAAAATGGAGGTGATGAAATGTTTTTGAATTGAAAAATAGAGTGAAAAATGATCAAGTGATTTGATTAATTTAAAGCATTTTTCATTAATAGGATAGGGTGGTTATTTTAAGTCAATATTCAGTACATTGTTCTGGATGGTGTATGGGGTTGAAGTAACAAAAAATAATTGAAAAAAACTGAAGTGAAAAAATTACATGTGAATTGAAAAATAGAGTGATAAATGCCATCATGTCATTGTAATTGAAATAGCTTTGGGTTTAAACATGTTGGCATATAAAGAGGTCACATGCGATGCTAGGATTTTCTGACATTTTATTGTTTAAACGATAACAAAGTTTTGGACATATTAATTGGTAATGAATTGATTGCAGCCCTTCTCATAATCTGTAACTGTAAAATTAAGATTCACAAGCCAAAAAACGGGGGGAACAACTTGTTTAGAGCACATATGATATTATAGTAAATCTTCTGCATTTACTGTGCTTGATGAATGAGTGAGCATGTGACTGTGTCAGACACTAATACACATACATATATATGTATATATACATACCAGACATGTAGACAGGCAAGAATGGCCAGGGAAATACCACACAGAAGAGCCAAGGGCACAGCAAGCAGCAAGGAGAGGCAGCGGTACGTCCAGATACGTGTCCTCTCAAAACCAACAACACTGTAAAGCCACACTTGGTCAATGCTACGAGGTGTGGCGGGCTCTGCCAGAACGTCACTGACCTCCACCTACAGACACGGAACAAGAGAGTGGGTGGTAGAAGTCAAATCAGTTTATTCTTAAAGCAAATAAAATAAAATAAAACTGTCCTCTCCCAAAAAAACGACCCCATTGTTTGCATAAGTAAATCATGTGCTCGGTTTTAAGGGGAAACATAGCAATGATAAGGTATGTTATATTTTCTAAAGTGACTCAAGTGGAAGCATAGATAATCAAAATAAACTAGGTCCTAAAATGGAACCTTGGGGTACTCCACATGGGATAGCAGCAGAAGAGGATGACTAATTATTATATTATATATTAAACCAACACTGCTATGGCAGACAATGTAGAATAATATAGAGGGGAAAAGGGAACGTGAACCTTGAGGTGCTGGTTGATGCCATAAGGGTCCCTGTTGACAGGACAGGTGGGCGTAGGCGTAGCAGGGGCTGTGGGAGGGGTCGGAGGTTTGGGCACTGGAGTCGCGGCTTTGGATGCAAACTCTGGAGGAGGAGGAGGCGTGTTTATTTGTTCTTCTCCTCCATTGTCCGCATCACTGTCATCATCATCAATCTTACACTCCACCAAACAGTCGTCGCTGACCATCATCATCCTCACTGAAGAAAGAGGCACATGCTTGTTTTCACATGCATAAAGAAAGATGGCCACACAAAAAATTAAACATATGCGGATACCTGAAGTATACCCTGTTCTAATCTTGTCTGACATTAATATACATATACATACATATACACTGTAAAACAGTGCGCACACACAAACGCACACACATGCACACACAAATACACTCCTGCAGCAAATAGCAGGCATGTAGTGTGTAACAGCGAGCTGAGCGCTGGCACTACCACCTGTTCTTTAGCCCCCAAAAAAGAAGCCACACCAAAATCTGTAAATAGCAGCTGGTAATTTTAAAATTACATTTTTTTAAATTAATCATGCAGTAAAGCAAAATTGTCAATTGTATCTTCAGATTTGATTCAAAGTATTAACAGTTCATTAAAAGACTTTTAATCTTTGAGACTTTAAAGACTTTTAATCAACTTGCATGAATCAGATATGATACACAGTATACATGAAACAGGTGCTTTGAGGTGAAGAGCTGTAGTTGTAACTCATATCCTTGTTGAGAAATCATTGCAGCAGATCCACAACAGGGACAGCTACAGTAGAAACGATCAATCGTGTCTGACTTACCTTAACGTGCTATCTTAATCCTATATCAGTGACAGAGACCCTTGCAGGGAGACAAGGCAGGGGAGCCCTGTAGAGAGTGCTAATCTGAAATGTCAATGAGATCACTTCAACCGCTTAATCACAATTGTCGTCAGAGCTGAGTTGGCTTATGAGAACTCATAGAGAGGCACACACACACACAGACCCAGTGTTTGACACTGACTTAGAGCAGCAGGAGTGCTAAAGTGGTACAGTGCCTTTTATTTTGTATTCCTTGTGTGTGTGTGTGTGTGTGTGTGTGTGTGTGTTAAATATGGCTGTGGGAAGAAGTTATTTTAGGAGGGGGAGCGGATGGGTCTAAAAGATCGCGTTACAGCACTTGGGTGCCGTTGTAACAAGATATTAAAACAATCAAAGACACACCAACAATACAGCCAACCAGTGTTAATTCAGAGTCTGAATGGATACATTTTACAAAGCGATGAATCAGAATACAGAAGTTGCAGACATGTTTATATTGGGTGGCAGAAGGTTTTGGCAGGGTGGCATGAGAGGGTGGTGGGTGGGGATCCCCGAATAAAAATACATACTGCAGCTAAATGACAACAGAAAATAACCAATAAGTAAAAACATGTTGTTTTTTTTTACTGAGAGCGATATGGTAAGTCATTGTACTGGACTTTATATGATCAGAGAGATAAACTTACAATTAGGTCCTGCTGGATTTGTGGCAGTCTTTGTCTCTCCATAGTTTCTGTTCCTCTCCGAGTCTGTCTCATCTTTCTCACTCAGCTCTTCATCCCTCACTCTAGTTTTTCTCCATCTCCCTCTTTTCTTTCTCTCATTTCATAAACCTCTTGCCTCTGTCTGTTTGTTTTATATGTTTTATATGTCTTTTTATGTTATCTACCTGTCACTTGCTCTCTTTTTTTTTACCATTTCTCTTATCAATTCAATTCAGTTCAATTTTATTTATTGTATCAAATCATAACAAGAGTTATCTCGAAACACTTTACAGATAGTGTAGGTTTAGACCACACTCTATAATTTACAAAGCCCCAACAATTCTAGTAATTTCCCCAAGAGTAAGCATTTAGTGCGACAGTGGCGAGGAAAAACTCCCTTTTAGGTAGGCGGTGTGTGACAGTGCTGATTGGGGATGTGATGAACAGTGGCAATAATAGGCACAATAAAGATAATGGAACAGTGACTACAAATGGTAGTCGTAGTAGTTCATGTCATAGCAGGGCACTGCAGGGCGTTACAGGATGTAGCGTGGCACAGCAGAGCATAGCTGGACATAGCAGGACACAGCAGGGTTCAGCAGGACGCAGCAGGACACTGCAGGGCACCGCAGAGCGTAGCAGGGTGTAGCAGGGAGTGCAGCAGGACCACTACGACAACTGCAACCAAGATCTTGGTGCCATCCTAATCCTTATCATATCTTCATCCTGCATGTCTTCAACATTTGAAGCTTGAAATATCTGCATTGTTTCCCTTTATTTTCATTTTCTATCAGAAGGCCAATCTAGCTACTTCTTATGTGTGTGCTAATGCTGAATACTGACTTACTGCACAACAGTCAATATGTGAAATAATCTATTGGTTGAAACTTGTGTTTTATATTGTTTGTTGTTAATGAGCTACCATCAAAACAACAAATCAGTAAGTACTATTTAGATCATGGCAAGATATTCCCAATCTGAAGATGCAGGCTGTTTGTGTTTGCCTGTTTGTGTGACCGTATGTTTAGATCTAACAAGTGGATGTTGGAGGAAGGCCACTTCTAAGTTTGTTTATTTTCTAATAATTTCTTTTTCCAAACGTCCATAATTGATCTTCTGGCACTTGCAGTGTAAGTGGCAGAAGATCAATTATGTTTTAAGGCGAATAAACCGTCAAGCTAACATTCCCCAAACCAGAGGTTCCCAACCTTTTTGGCTTCTGACTCTTAAAAACAAATTTCTACTCGTGACTACTTGGCCTTGTCCCAGGTTGCATTGCATGTCTCTGAGTTGCGAGCAGTTAGGGTTAGCCAAACCAAAATATGACGATGTTCCCTATTTAGGTTGTTTAATTTGGAGAGTTTTTAGAAGTATGAAGAGGGGAACAATTTTAAGTTTTTCGTAATACAAGAAGCAAAGATTAGAGGAGAGAAAAGTAAGACGAAATAAGTAAGACGAAATATCTTATTTTCAAATGTGTTAATCATCTTAAGACCCCTCAGATTTATCCTCAGAGGGCCTAAACATCACCAGTTCAAACATGATAAAACAATTTGGTTTACTGCGCACCTGCAGCTCGTTGGTATTAATTAAAGGTCCCATGGCATGAAAATGTCACTTTATGAGGTTTTTTAACGTTAATATGCGTTCCCCCAGCCTGCCTATGGTCCCCCAGTGGCTAGAAATGGCGATAGGTGTAAACCAAGCTCTGGGTATCCTTCTCCGCCTTTGAGAAAATGAAAGCTGAGATGGCCCAATCTGGAATCTTCCCTTTATGTCGTCATAAGGGGAAAGGTTACCTCCCCTTTCTCTGCTTTGCCCGCCGCCTACAGCTGCCCAGAGAATTTGGCCCACCCAGGAGGAAATAGAGCTACAACCGTGGCCGCACACATAGACAGTTAAAGAAATGGACAAAGCGACGCCATAGACTTCCACGGAGACCAGTGAAGTCAATTGCGCAGCCTCCAACTGAGCTTGAAGACGTAGATGTGACGTGAGCAACCTGTCTGAAAGTTGTAAGTCTTCTGGTAGCTGTGCCAAGAGAAATCTGAATCATTCAATCTTGCAGAGACGGAGAGTGTGAGTAGGAGCTGTCCATGAGCATAGGAGCAGGAGCAACTTTTGGTAAGTATTCTGATGAATTATTTTGTCATTTTGACTGTATGCCTCCACATCCCCCCAATTGCCTGCGAGCTTCTCCTGGCTATACAGTAATTTATCTACTATGCGACAGAAAGTTGCGTCGTTATGACACAATCGTTAGCCTATTTTTATAAAAACTGCTGCTACGGGGCCATAACGTGAGGTACAAGGTAATGGAGCCTTTTATACATTGTCGTATTTTTTTTAGAAATAAACAATGGACAAATAGAGTCTTTAAACACTTTAGATGTAAATTTATTTGCTGTCAAAGTGACGCCAAAATGAATGGGAGTCAATGGAATGGTACCAGGAGGTGATGGCTTGTTAGCCTCATAACCTCCCCATAGGAGGTACGCTTTTCGGATGCTCGCTTACTCCCTTGGCCACAAACTGGTCAAGGCCACACCCCCACCCTCCACCTTGCCCCACCTCTTTCCTCCTCAATAGCATTTAAAGCTACAGGCACGGAAATGGCACTCCTAAGGAAAGCGTCCTGTGGGACTGGCTCTAGTGGCTGTAATTCTGCATCAAGGCTGAATTTTGGGAAAGAGACTTCAGATACAGTATTAGTGGACCACTAAGGTCTATATAAAAGAGACTTCAGATACAGTATTAGTGGACCACTAAGGCCTATATAAAAGAGACTTCAGATACAGTATTAGTAGACCACTAAGGCCTATATAAAAGAGATTTCAGATACAGTATTAGTGGACCACTAAGGCCTATATAAAAGAGACTTCAGATACAGTATTAGGGGACCACTAAGGCCTATATAAAAGAGACTTCAGATACAGTATTAGGGGACCACCAAGGCCTATATAAAAGCATCCAAAAAGCAGCATGTCATAGAACCTTTAAGATCAGGGCACATGCTGTTCCAAATCACGTCTAGTGATGAACTGAAGTTACGCAAAGAAAGTTGAAGAATCCACCAGCTCTGTTGTACAGCAGGCAACTGAACTTGATAATTATAATGAACATGCCCTAATTATTGAATCCAGTTTATCTTAATACCATAGACTGTATAGCTTATTACATTCATTACGGACTTGGTTTTAGTTTAACGTAGACTGTTTCACTTCACTGAGGAAAGTAGTGCCGTGCCTACTATTTTTGCCTGTTTTGATGCTCTGGACAGCTTAGGGACACAGTGATGACTGAATATTGCAATATGTTACAATTAGGGTAAGGGTTGGGGGGGAGCCCCTTAATAGGTGTAGCAGCCACCCCCACATGGCCCCCTGTAGCTCTTCCCCTAGAATACAGTCATTGATATGCAGTTTAAATACACTGACAACCCCTTAATCATTCATCACTTTATCAACTTTATTGAATTCATTTTTTTTTTACCACACATACAATTGGACACAGTAACTTTAGTGACATCATCAAACAGTGATCCAGAATAACAGGGTGTTTTAACCATAGAGGCAGAATCAATTAAAAAAGGATTCTACTTATATGTTTATAATACTGAAACACGACAGAGGGGAGCCACTATGTAAAAAGTCAAACTAATTGTACACCTCACTGCAATAATCCTCAAAACAATGGGAACTGTGGATGGTGCTAGATAAAGTCAGAGGGGGATGAATGAGACAAGAGTTTTTGATCTTGGCTCCAAAATGTCGCTGTTGAATTCACAGTTTAAACCAAAGGAAGTCACTGAATCCTCTTTAATATGGGGGCCGTTTTTGGCTCTTGAGGCTAGGGGGCACAGTTTCCAGTTGAAGAATAAGTCAACCAAAGCCCTGAGTGAGAAACTCTAACTTAGCCTGGCTCTAACTCTGCGAAAGCCCTGAGTTTTGGCCTGCATATCAGACCATGTATCACATATGAAGGGGAATGTTTTTTCAGTCTTTTTGTGTGTGTGTGTGTGTGTGTGTGTGTGTGTGTGTGTGTGTGTGTGCATGCGTGCGTGCGTGCTAACGCTGCATGCTGCTATAGAGTACTGATCCCACTGCTTACAGTTTTCCCAGCTAACTTCTATGGGGCCCCAACATGTTCAATATTAAATAATTAAATAAATAAATAATTATGAAATAAATATTCACATGAATGAATTGTGTGACATACAGTTTACAAATAAAACAATCGTTTCTGAAATAAAGATTAAGAAATTATTAAAGCTCCGTTTATTATTATGAAATGTTATTTCATCACAACTAGGCTAATGAAACATCAGAGTAGAGCTTTTTAGGACTATTTCTTATTTAAAAATGCCCTTTTTCAAAAGTCTATTTGTATTTCATAATGGCAGCTTTCCCAATAACACTTGTATTAATAATGCCACTTTTCATGACAGTGAGTAATATACTGTATATGTAATTGAATTGTTAAAATTGTTGAAAAAACATTTCAAAATAATGTGTTGACTTCTAAGAATTGCCTAAATGTTTTCACAAAATGTTCCTTTATATATTTTACACAGTTTATTCACATGCTTATTTATTTCATAATGTCTTATTACATTACATTGAACACTTTGGGGTTCCATAAACACCTTCCTAGATCACATGACTTGTTAAATATAATATGCAGAGTTCAAATCTTTTTAAGTGAAATACTTGTGAAGAGCAAAAGATGTGAAGGCACTCAGGCCGCAGATCAGTTTTCTTTCATTTGAAATGAAGCAAACATTAAAAGAGTGAGCTGATCTTAGACCTGCCACTGGGGGGCAGCTTAAGTATTTTGTTGTTGTTTTAAGTATCATGGCAACCACTTTAACAAGTCTGTCTGGTGATGTCACATCCCTCATTCCCCAGAAATTTACAAAAGCCTGGAGAACAAAAACAGACCAGAACAAAAACAGACCAAAAACCAGCTGGAAAACAGACACACTGGACGTACAGTAACACGGCACCGAGACTAGTGGCACTATGAGATGGCAGAGATGCAAATATTATACATGTGTCAAAAAAATAAATCTTCACCAAATGTATCATGGGCATCAGCATAATCTTCATCGTTAAACAATGAATCAGTGATCCCCACTCATCCTCTCATCCCACTTAGTCCACCGGTCTGAAAAGGGCCCGTCCTCTGAGGCTGAATCCTACTTTTTTGGCAGTGGGGGCAGCTTGAGGCAGAGAGGAAGAAGAGGAGGAGGAGGAGGAGGAGGAAGAGGGAGCAGGGGCGGCAGGGGCGGCGAGGGTGGACGGCAGCACGGCCGGCTGGCGAGACAGGAGCTCCTTGAACACCGAGTTCATCTGACGGCTGATCATGTCCTGAGAGAGCAAGAAGAGGAGGAGGAGGAGAAGCAAACAGCAAAGGGAAAGAATGACATGCAGGATAATGAAAGTGTAATCTTAGTGACGCTGATAACACCTCCCACTGAACAAGGAACCTGTGACCAGTTAGAACTTGCTTGATCAACTGCAAAAGATGTATCATGGATGCTGCGTTCGAGTTCATCCAGAAGGTGATCGATGGGACTGAAATCAGGTAACTGTGGCCAGATTATTGATGTCATTTCCCACATTTTTCTTGCACAATGACAGGCATTATCATATTGGAAATACTCCTACTCCTATCTCTGGGGAACATGATAGCAATGAATATGTAAACCCGGCCTGATGTTTAAAATATGTTCTGGAATCAATGCATTGACCTGAAGGTATTAAAGTGTTCATATTATGCTTTTTGGCTTTTTCCCTTTCCTTTATTGTGTTATATATCTTTTTTGTGCATGTTATAGGTTTACAAAGTGAAAAAGCCCAAAGTCCACCCCAAAGGGAGTTACCATCTCCAACAGAAAACACTGTTCACAAACATGCGTCACTTTGTAACATGTTATAATGCTCGCCTAGCTGCTGACGTGGCACGCCCTCATACTCTGCTTCTGACTGGCTAGTAGTCCTTACCTAGCTACTGCGTGCGACTCACCAACAAAGATGGAACAGAAGTGAGATGTCTCACTCTGTAGCTAAAACAGAGAGCTCAACACACAGGGTGAAAAGAGGAGCTGCAGCAATGTAAACCATGTAAACCTATTCTGATATAACCTCTAAATACAATTATGAACCTGAAAATGAGCATAATAAGAGCACTTTAAAGTATTTTACAATGGCGTTGGCTCAATTGTCGCAACAGTTTCAAAATCCAAGAAAGAGAGAAATGTCCAAATTGGGGATTAATGTTATGTGCTTTCCAGCATCACAATACTGTTTTACTATTACTGTGGCACTCACTCCATTTTGAATGATTAAACAAAAAAAAAAGTCTCCCAGGTATGACGTCTTGTGGTTGAAACAGAACAGAAAACAGCAAACTGATGCATGATTATAACGTCTCATTAACACAATTGTTTTGCGAAATGATAGACTAATGACCAGAGCCACGAGACATTTCCCATCCGCCCGTTTATCAGCCATGTATTAAACTTAAGAGATTTGCTCTTCTTTTTATTGTGAATATTAAAAATTGCTGGATTTGAAAAACCCCACAACTCCACAGTCTTCAGCGATTCCTCAAACCTATTTTAAAGGACAATTCCAGCGCAAAATTAACCTAGGGGTTATTAACAGATGTGTACCCACTCTGTCGTTCTCTGGGACATGTTTTCACGCTAATTGATTGTGTTTGTAGCTTGAAAGAAGCTAGCGCGGACCGCTGATTAGCTTACAACGCTAGTATTTGGGGCACAGGGAAAGTAAAAACAAATCACTATTTTGTACCACTAAAAAGGCTCAAAATATCACCAAACTTCAACGGTAGCATAATGAGGGTCCCTACATGTTAACCGAAGCATTGAGAACTTTGTAAGTACAGACAGTTTATTGAACGAAGAGCTGCGGGAGTTCCGTGAAAGGGCTGCGAGAGAGAGAGCTATGCTTCAACAGTTTCGTACTTCAGGAAACTGGTGGTGTACCTGCGGACATTGTGAAGCTATGGCCACCGAACAGGAGTGTCTATGTTGCACGGAGTGGGACCTGTTGCGTCGCGACACCCAAGAGACGCAGTGTTTTGTACAGTCTGAAGATTTCCCCTCTCTGATAAACAGGGCTGTAGTTGAAACTTTTTTCCATGTACCGAAAATAAATTGGAGACGGCGACCCAGACCGGAGGGACCATATGTACAGTTATCCTCTGAGTAAGTAAACTAGACAAGTTATGTTTTACATCGGTGTGATTATTTCAGATATATTGAGCAATTGCTTTTGATTTTAGTTTGCATCGCCAGCTCTAAGTCACGACTGGTTTCCCAAAGTACGAGGCTCTGTTGCGGCATAGCACTCTCTCTCTCTCTCTCTCGTAGCCCTTTCACGGAGCTCCCGCAGCTCTTCGTTCAATAAACTGTCTGTACACTTACAAAGTTCTCAAAGTTTGGTGATATTTTGAGCCTTTTTAGTGGTATAAATAGCGATTTATTTTTACTTTCCCTGTGCCCCAAATACTAGCGTTGTAAGCTAATCAGCGGTCCGCGCTAGCTTCTTTCAAGCTACAAACACAATCAATTAGCATGAAAACATATCCCAGAGAACGACAGAGTGGGTACACATCTGTTAATAACCCCTAGGTTTGTTTTGCGCCGGAATTGTCCTTTAAATATTTATTTAAATGCATATGAATTTGTCTTGCACTGCATGTTTATGCAGCAACACATATACGTGTGGGAGAGAAGGGAGATTTGTGCAGACGCAAGGTCTATATTTTTCTGGTCACTGAGTAAATGTTCTGTATAACACTGCTGTCAGTGGAAAACTGATGTGTGCATGAATCATTCACAGAGAAAAAGAGAAATTCAGTACAAGAAGTCTGATTATATAGATTTCCTTTCAAGGAGGTGTATCATAGGTGTCTTATCTCTAAGCTTTGATGCCTAATCACTGCAAGATGTAGTTTCATTAGTGGCAGCACGTTTAACCAGAACAAAACTTAACTCTGAATTCAGTAGAGTTATCTAGTCAGCAATTCAGTCAGATTCCAATCTGCTTTTTGGAACAGAGCCTTACATGTGTTACTAGCATCCTTTGGCATCAAAAACATTACAGAATTTGATTGAGTCTACTGAATTCCAAGTAAGTAGGGAGACATAATTTACAGTTTCTCAGGTGTGATATATCAGCCCAGGTCCAGGATAGAATCCAGGATGAACTACCAACCTTGTCGACTGCTGGTCTGTCTGCCTGACCGAATGGAAGTCTGTCTGTGGTTCTGAAGCTGCCCTGTCTCACAGTGTCCAAAGTGTGTCTTCGCTCCTGAGACCTAGAAGACAAAAGGTAAAACTGGTTAGACAAAACATAGTCTCCTTTTTTGCCAGACCATCCTCCAAGGTGCTGCGGTGGAGGGTCTGGCTGGTCCACATACCATTCCGGGATGGGAGAAAAACGTGCTCTGGTTTATATGCATTCCTAAATTGTTTTAGTCTTGCGAGAGAAAACTCAGATTGGACAGATAGTCTAGCTAGCTATCTGGATTTACCCTGCAGAGATCTGAGGAGCAGTTAACCATGGTCCTCAAAAATCAACCGGAGTTTAAAATTCCAACACAAAGAAAGCGGAAGGAAACAGACATCGGCGAAAAGACATGCATCCGGCGGAATTTCCTGTGGCACCGGAGTAATCCCGGAAGTGGAACGTTGTGGATATAGACTAGACAAAAGATAACTGAAGATAGATAGAGATAACTCAAAGATACATATACATAGATGCTGATTCCTGAATGCCAAATCTAATCTGAACCTCGCTTCATGTTTTGGCAAGATACATTTTTCTCCATCTTCTTACACTACAAAGACAATTCATATCATGTCAGATCATGACAACTGTCCAAAGTTCAGTCAAAAATGAAATGCAGACTCTCTTTCCTGTAATTATTCCTCTGTAACAGCTAAATTGGCACTTGCAAAGACTACCACTGCCATCCTTCTAATGTTTATAATTGGCCCTGTTCACACCTGGCATTAACTTTCGCCCTCAGTGATCTGATAAAAAGTGGACAGCTCTAAGTACAGGTGTGAATGCACCCAAGACGCATTATTGACGCATTGAGATCTGATCTCTCCGACTACATTTGAGGTGGTTTGGGCCGCATATGACCACATTCTTTTAGCATGTGTACGCAAATGTGTCCTGGTTCACATCGAAAGGCCGCCTACTCAACTGAAGTCCTCTGCCTAAGCGTTTTTGTTCTGATGCTGATATCTGCACATAGAGCAGGAAAGTGAGAGCCTATCACAAGAATTTGCATTCATTTGGAGTTGTGTTTTCTTTCCTTCCAATGAATGTAATAGTCTCTTCTTTCGCTCTGTTTTGGTCTCCAACAACTCTTGAGGGAAAAATCTGGCTCTTTAGCTGCTAAATGTTCCACAATGTTCACCAGCTAGTCGCTAACTCTGTCTGTGTGCTTTTTGGTGCTGGGCAGGTAGCGTACAGTGGGTTTATCAATGAAAAAGATGCTGCAAAAACAACTACGCAGAGCTGAGCAGAACTGCAGAGTTAGCTGATAACTGTCTATGGGTTTGCCGATACAAGCAACCCCTTTGAGTACACGCAGTGATATGATCCATTGTTGTGATCCAATGTTAATGGTTATTTATTTATTTCCCCTTATGCTGAATGTTTCTACATGAATAATATAGGTATATCCGCAATATCTCTCTGTATAATACATATAATATAATGTATATATAAATATATATATATCATATCCGATATATCCCTATATATTAGAGACTATATACCTCTATGTGTTTGAGTGTTAAACCAAGCAGAGTATTTTCATACGTTATACAATACGTGCATACAGCATGCATTGTGTCCGAGGTGTTTGTCAGTCTTACACTGGCAGGTGTCGTGTGGCGGGAGAAGTTGGCTGCTTTCGATTGGGACTACCCTCACTTCCTCTCTGTCTCCCAGGCAACGAAGCACTGTCGCTGTTCACCCGCATCCTGTCGAGACGTACACAGAAACTTTGTAACTTTGTGTCGTGTGCATTCATGTGCGAGTTTGTGCGCGTGTGTGACTGTATGCAATAATGTGAGTATTTCTGTCTGTGTGTATATATTTTGCTGTCTACATCTATTGCGTGTGCTGGTGTGAATGCATTCATATATTGCAGTGTGCATCCAAGTACGTGTGTGTGTGTGTGTGCGTGTGTGTGTGTGTGTGTGTGTGTGTGTGTGTGTGTATACCGAGTTGTGTTCTCCGTCTGTGGATCTTCTGCTGTCAGGTTTCCAGTGCTGCCTCCACCTCCTCCTCCGTCCTCTCTTTTCCCTCGCTCTGATCTTTATATATAGGATGGGAAGGTTAAGTGACAAAATAATTGTAGGAGGGAGCAGTAGCAGGAGTGACCAGATTTTTAAAATTTTTTGGAGATGAGGTAGTGGACAAAATAATGAAAACTCCTTACAATACATTACATTACAATGCAACAGCTCTACAAAAACACAACTTTTGTGGAACTTGTGATATTCAATTTTTGTTGAGTGTGTGTCACTGTTAATGTAAATGTATGGCATATTTCGAGGCTGTGGCTTTTAGCAGTGTTATATTGTAAAATATCATATTCTGTTTAGTTATCCACCCCCCTGTTTATATAACCTGCACTTTGTCTGTACAACTTCTGTAATTACTATGGCCAGGGTTAAGTGGATTGGTTTAGGCCAAACACCTACACGCACAAGTACAGAATACAAAACTGAGGTTGAACTACTTATTCATGATTTGTGTCTAAACCAGTGGTGGTTGAAAAACCTTTTTAATCTGTGGGACGTGTTCAGTGTGATTTGTCTTTTTTCAAGGCACCTGACCCCCTTACACAAACGCACACACAAACACCCACACACACAAACTTTTTTGGGGCTGTCTCTGGGTCTGCTGAGGGCTGAGATGCCGAACAATTCCTTTAATGTAAATTGTGCCTTAGAAATAATACAGAAAAATACAGCATTGTTTTAGCCATCACTTAAATGAAATGTACCATCTCAAACTGAGATGGATGCCTCCGAGATCCATTTCAAGATCCACTTCTGTCTTGACAATGGTTCTGGATATGGCTGCAGTGGTTGTCTGAATGGTTCTGAAGTAGAAATGCCACTCACCCTTCCAACATGCTGATGTACTTGTGAGGGATGAGACCCTTTACCCCGCCCGCTTCGCCTCTCCACCAATCACAGGAGGCCTTGCTGTAAACGATGAGAAGGTCTCCCTGCTTGAAGGACAGCTCTGCTGGAGATCTCGCCACATAGTCAAACATGGCCACTGCCTCCCACTCTGTACACACATGCACGATTACAATCAACTCAGGCACATTATTAATCTCAACTAATTCATGCATGCTTATGCATCATAATCAAATCCAAAGATATCTTATTCAAAATGTAAACATGGTTTGTGGTACATTCATGTGAAGTAGGCTTTAGCTATTTAGGCTATGGCTAATCCAGACTCTGGTGTGTGTGTGTGTGTGTGTGTGTGTGTGTGTGTGTGTGTGTGTGTGTGTGTGTGTGTGTGTGTGTGTGTGTGTGTGTGTGTGTGTGTGTGTGTGTGTGTATGTATGTGTGTGTGTACTGTACTGTATGTACTCACCGTCCTCACTGGGCAGTGGCTCAGTCTCTCCGTCTCCCTCCTCTGTGATTGGTTCACTGCAGACAAGCAAAAAAATGAGAGTCAGTGATGCACAGTTCCTTTTCTGTTTGTCAGACAGACCAACTGTCATACCACAGGCTTCTTATATACCATTACTCACTTCTCTTATGTAATTTCACATAATACAGTACTTCCTACTGGGTTCGCAGGCGACCCCTAAAACCTCAAAAGCACTGATAATGCTCTGTCAAATGTCAAAAAGTGTATTATATAAATGTTCATGAAGAAAACAGACAGACTTAGCGAATTAGCCAAGAGCTGATTTTGTGGTGTTAGAAGTTTCCGTGGACACTGTTGATAGGCTGGAGGCTAGTGTTCAATTTTAGTGAGCAATCAGCTTAATAGTATTAAGCAGTCTTTACACAAATAGTGTCTGTTTAATGCCTTTGGCATGGCATGAAATTCAGTTTCGAGAGGATCAGCCACGAAAAAAGGGGCTAAGGGGGAAGCTGCTCTACGTACGGTACTTGGAACTCGAATATAGTCTTAAACTCTAACATGACCAACAAAGCTCTGGGGCGATGCCCTGTCGTTTATTTATGACAAGATGGTAGAAATAAGCGTTAAATTATGTTTAAACATGAATAATGGTAGCCAGTTTAATCACATATTCAAGTTGGAATAATTCAACATTTCAACCAGATTTGACTAAATACATCAAGACCATTTTCCTACCGAGCTCCAACACTGACAAAATAATGTAAAAGAGTGTCAAGCAAGTCAAAAATATATAACTAAAACAAGGATGGCACTCGGAGAGCGCAGACCTTTGTTAAGAGCATTTCATCACATTTACATCAACAGCTACTCATCTCTCACCAGTACTCCTGCTCCAGAGTCATGTGCTTCTCGTAGACGGGGCCCGGCAGTTCTGATTGGCTGGGGTAGATGATGTCATATTGGAGGATCATGGTTTTGACAAGATCATTGACCTGTGGCTGCCTAGCAACAGCATCATCAGAATCCAAACCCCTCAGCAGGCTTGGACCGAAGCAAACAGCCAGGTTGTAGGGCAGCATCATGTTCTCATCACTGTACTGAGACACACTGGGAAAATACACACACACACACACACACACACACACACACACACACAACTAATTGTTATTTTTGGCATTTTTTTTTTTTTTTTTTTTTTTTTTCATTTAGTTTTACGACCATAGGAGATATTACAGTAATAGAATATCCCACACTTGGGTATGTTGTAGCTTACTGATTGAGGAAAGCGAAAAGGTAGCGCATCACGATGAGGAGAGGCCGTGGGAAGGTGGAGACAATCGCTTTAATCTGGAGAGCTTTCTCTGTCACCCCCTCGATTTCTGATCATGACAGAAAGAAAAGGAGCACAAGGAGCAAAGGTTCAACTATAATAACTACAAGTATTTGTTGCAGTTACAGTTTTCCCATGCCTGCAGCAGTTAGAAACTGTGTCAAATGCATAAATCATTTAAACTTCTGACTTGAAGAAAGTACTACTAAGGTGTGGTGGCTAGGTTGATTTAGTATGCCATCGCATGAGTAAACAACCTGCAGGCAGGATCATAACCTTAATTAGCTGTGCAAATTGTCACTAGTTTCTGTTTTGGATTTAAAAAAATCAGGCCTACAGGAATAACAAGAACACAGGCAACAGACTGCAAACAAGACAGTGAGATGCACCAGTAGAGAGAGTAGAAGTCACACTGCCTACTTACTAGCTGCATCAAAAGTACAACAGTATTTGTAGGGGAGAATCCCCTAAACAATTTACTTTGTGTGTTGAGCATTAGTAACATGGCAACCAACAGTCTCAAGAGCAATTTTTAAGGGGACACAAATAATACAGCCAACATTGTACTTGTATAGGATATGTGTAAACAGAGGAAAGCCTTACTACTATTATCAGTGTAGCATGGATACCCTTCCATTATTATTGTTCTCTTAGTTTCTCTCTGATTCATTAAAAAACTGACTAAATTGAGCAAAATACACTCTGTTCGTCACGTGACGACCGCACATGACGACCAGTCACATGACAGTTAAGTTTGGAGCTCTTAACAATTAAATTTAGCCAAGAAAAGGTGACTGTGACCTGGGTACAGAGCACCGTGAGGGCAGAGTCTTTTCAGCGGTTGTTGCAGTTGAGTTTAACCGATAAAAGGTGACTGTCCTGCGCTGACGACACGAAAACAACGAGTTAAGATTTAAAAGATTGCGGTTTGGGTTAAAACACCGGTCCCCTGTTTTAGTACTTCCTCAACTATTTTAAGTATATATCAATATACTATTTACAATACATAGCATGGTTTTTAATGATATGTTTAAGGGTGGCAACCCTCAGATGTGGTAGATCCTGACACAGCGTATATGTAAGGCTACTACTAAAGCTGCAAAAAGCTCAACCAAAATTAGCAGGATTATTCATATGTAAAAAGATTCTACAGTACATGAATGAGTGAATCACTTAAATCAAGGTAGAATAAGCATTTAGAAACCAAATGATACATAAATAACTAAGTAGTCTATATCCTCGACGTTCCACTTCCGGGATTGCTCCGGTGCTGCAGGATATTCCGCCGGACGCATGTCTTTTCGCAGATGTCCGTTTCCTTCCGCTTTCTTTGTGTTGGAATTTTAAACTCCGGACAATTTATGAGGACTATGGTTAACTGCTCCTCAGATCTCTGCAGGGTAAATCCAGACAGCTAGCTAGACTATCTGTCCAATCTGAGTTTTCTCTCGCACGACTAAAACAACTTTTGAACGTACACATGTTCCACCAAAACAAGTTCCTTCCTGAGGCTATTTTGCAGCGGCTCCGTTCGGAGCTTAGCACTGCCCATGACGATTGTGATTGGTTTAAAGAAATGCCAATAAATCAGAGCACGTTTTTCTCCCATTCCGGAATGCTGTGTGGACTAGCCAGACCCTCTTACGCAGCGTGTGAAGGATGGTCTGGCAAAGCGACACTAATAACAAAGTAAGCGAAAGTAGACATGATAACCTGCAGGATCTGAGAACAGACATAGAGGTTTAGAAGGGGGACTTACGACCACACTCCAGCAGCTGAGAGTAGCTGTCATAAGGGAAGAGAGGAGGCTCAAGGCCCCTGAAGTAAAGCTTCAACACACCGGCCACAGAGTCCAGGTCACACTCACTGTCTGACAGTGGTTCCTCTCCTACAGGGAGTGAAACAGACTTGTGAGGTGATGTAGCAACAAAAGCCTACAGTATGTACACTTTTTTCGTGCAGAAACAAGACATACAGTCAAATGCAGTAGGGCTGCAGAAAAAGATGTAAGACATAAAAATTGTGTTCCTCAAAATGTCTAATCGTTGTGATGTGTTATTACATAATTAGAATGTGACTATAACTTTCATATTGCCATACTATTAGACCGTTTTATAAAAGCAATAGCTCACTTCAGGCCTGCCGTGAGGCATATTATTATACTGAAAGAGCTAAGAAAGCTTGTGGAACTAAACGACACTGATGCCATGTGCTCTAATGTTAGTAGTGACATCGTTTTTATATAGTACGGGAGGGGTTACGTTAGCAATGACTCCAGAGCATCATCGAAACATGATTTTAGAAAAAAAAAAATCCTGGAAGCAGAAATGGTGAAAACCAAGACTTTTCACATTTCCAACAAGAATTTTCTAACAAGTATAATGTGTACATTAAAGCGTAACTCTCACCAAAATGCAACCTAGGGTCTTTTTGTGAATGTACCCGAGTCAAACTTTTGTTTAAAAGCATATTTAGGACGGAATCGCCACTTTTAAGATTTACTGTATTTTCGTTTTGGGAGTGCTAGGGGCACTTTTATGCTAGCCTCAAAATAGCTATTTTTAAAACACTAAGAAGGCTCGACACAACATGAAACTTTGCTCGAAGTATCACCAGGGGCTCTACACCTTAACGAAAGCATTGAGAACATTGTTTGTGTACCCAGAATTTACTAAAAAAGGTTTTGAGAAACTCACGTTAGCAGTTGTTGTTTACGCTATCCGCCATTTTCCCAGTCAAAAATAGGCGATCTCCGAATGTGAATGAAAGGACTCCATAGGAGGAAATGTCATTCTTATATGAGGCTCTTTTTTCAACTACAAGGTCAATATTGTGTTTCACTAACGACAAAACAACGAATTACCCGTGCATTTATATGGAGCTAAGCTTTTGGAGCTTTCCATTTTTATTCTCCTCCCTCGACTATTTTTGACTGGCTCGATAGACGAACGAACAACAGCTACAGTGAGTTGCTCAAAACCTTTCTTTTTAGTAAACTCTGGATACACAAACAATGTTCTCAATGCTTTCGTTAAGGTTTAGAGCCCCTGGTGATACTTCGAGCAAAGTTTCATGTTGTGTCGAGCCTTCTTAGTGTTTTAAAAATAGCGATTTTGATGCGATCATAGTAGTGCCCCTAGCACTCCCATTCAAAAGGCCATTTGACTGAAAAACGAAAATACGGTAAATCTTAAAAGTGGCGATTCCGTCCTAAAAATGCTTTTAAACAAAAGTTTGACTCGGGTACATTCACAAAAAGACCCTAGGTTGCATTTTGGCGAGAGTTACACTTTAAAGTGCCCATATTATGCAAAAAATAACAATTTCTGGGATTTGGGGTGTTATTTTGTGTCTCTGGTGCTTCCACATGCATACAGACTTGGAAAAAAACATCCATGCTGTTTTGAGTGAGATACGGGTTTCTGAATGTGTCCTGCCTTCAGTCTCTGGGTGAGCTGTTCAAAATCGGCAGGGCTTTTTACGTCACTAGCCGAAACGAAGTGGCTAACCGTAGCATGCAAGCTCGTTCTGAATGGCAAAACACTGCTACAACACACACTAGTTCACCATAATCTACAAAAGAACTACTTACATGTCCCTATTCTGCAGGTATTCCATGCAAAGTTGGAAGTGTGCCCTCGTTTAGAAGAAGTCTCCCAGCTAATCCTGCCTTGTACTGACTGAAGTTGTAGAAACAAACAGCTAGCTAGATGATGTCATCTTACCTAGCTACTGCGCATATGTGACTGCCAACAAAGATGTTACAGCAGTGAGAGGTCTCACTCTGTAGCTAAAACAGAGACCTGAACACAGGGTAAAAATATGGTGTTTTGTTGAAAATTAAACCATGTAAACCTATTCCGGTACAACCTCTAAATACAATTATGAACCTTATGAGCATAATATGGCCACTTTAAAATAATAATAATAATAATAATAATAATAATAATAATAATAATAATAATAATAATAATAAATATTTAAATTAAAAAATCTATGGAAATAGTGATGCAATTTCAGAAGCTTATTTACCTCGCTCAAATGCATCTCTGATGTGGTTAACCTCCCTCTGTGACCCGGGAACTCTGAATATCCCTTCATGGTGGAGGCCTGAGATACACACACATTCACATCATATTACATGTTAGATTTTAGCATAGATGCATGACGTTCCATACAGAATTGCACACAGATACACAAAGATGTACTTCCACCTCAGCACTGTACTTCTCATTCTCAGTGGCCAAAGCTCTCTCAGCATGGCTCATTGCAGTAATATACTATAATATACCATAAAAACTGACTCACCGTGAAGGTTAATGAAACGGATGCAGCTTTCAACCACCACAGGAATCTGCTGCCCAGAGCTCTGGAGAAGAAAGATGAGTGAAGAAGGTGTTATGAGAGTACAGATAGAGATGTAAAGAAAGAGGAGGTCGACATAAGAAATAAGGTAGAATAACGGGAAGAAAAGAAGACACAATACAAGGGAAACAAGGAAGAGAGTTACAAAAGCTAAGGAATAAACTGAGTGAGTAATGTCACTTAATGTTGCTGCCAGGGCCATAACCAGGATTTTTTTTTTCATGAGCCAAAGACACCAAAATTGGTTTTCCCATTTTATTTATTGAGTTACGTACTCAATTCTATTATCTATTAACTGCAGGGGTTCTTTGAAGGCAATTCTTCTGGAAATCAGCAACTGCCTCTGAACTGAATGTACTAAACTCTACCTAAACTCTCAGAACTTTGTCTGAAATTCTGGTGGAGAAACACTAAATCATGTTTTTACCATTCTTTTGTTGGCCTTAAATTTAAATATACTGAATCTAAAAATGAATTAAAAGAATAGTTTGATATGTTGGGGAACAGTCTTCTTTGCTTTCTTGCCAAGAGATAGATGAGAAAATCAATAACACTCTTGTGTCTGGCCATAAAATGTAAAGCTAGAGCCAGCTAGGATGGCATCGCTAGACAAATTTGCAAATGAAAATTACAACAACACATGCAAGTTCCGTTTTTTTACAGAAAGAAAAATGGCAGCCTGGTCACAAACTTTCTCAAATTACAGCTACACAGTACACTAAAATGTGTTTCCGAAAACATTTAAGTTGACAAATATGCAATACAATGAGCAGCCATAAGCCCGCCCAACCAACTTTATACACGATGTGATTGGCCCGGCCAGAGTTTGGTTTTTCCAGCTCGCAAGCCAATGGAGAGTTGCTAGACCCCCTGGCTGTAAATTACATTTGCTGCCGCTAGGGTGCGTCTAGATTTCTAGGCTAGAGAAGTGTAGTATTTCCCCAAATGACAAACTATTCATTTTGTCATTTTGTCATTTTTACAGTTAAAAACACAAGTTTTTAACTGTAGAATGTAAACTCCCCCCAGTGTTGCTACTGTAAACCCAACATTCCCAAAAAAAGAATCCAGGGACATGACCTCAGTAGTAGGTACGGCCCTGGTCACTGCGGGGAAAAGCCCACCGGCCTTCATGCAATAGAAGCAGTCACAGATGTGGTTTGGTACCTGTGTCCGAGACATTCTCCTTCTTCTTCTGCAGCAAGCCAAGCACAGCAGAGAGGAGACAGAGAAAATGCACAGATTAGAAATGGCAGAGTTAGAAATAAGGGGAATAAAGATTTAGAAGCAGTGGGAAAAGGCGCACATAAGCACGCACACACACACACACACACACACACACACACACACACACACATACACACATACACACACACACATACACACAGACACACACACACACACACACACACACACACACACACACACACACACACACACACACCCACACACACAAACACTCTCAAAAGAGGAGCCAAGAGAGGAGGCAACAAAGAGGCCAGTGCATTTTAATCCCTTTCACAAGAGAGGAGGAGATAAAAGGGGGGGAATGCATTGAAAGGAGAGAAAGCCAGCGATAAACTATAAGCATCACCATACACATGAAGGCAGGAGTAAGTACACTGGGGGGGGATGAACTGTGAGTGTGTGCATGTGCCGCAAGAAGCCCCCACCAATTCTTCTGCTTCAGTGTGACAGGATTTTCTAAATCGTTCCCTTTGGAGGGTTGAACAGCAGTGCAGCGCAGTGCAGCAAGCAAATAAAAACGAGGTAAAAAAAAGGGAGTATTTCAAAGGGATGTTGTTTCTTATTTGTGTGTGTGTGTGTGTGTGTGTGTGTGTGTGTTACCTGTATGTAGGAGATTATGTCTGTGGTGAAGAGTGTGTGGCAGAATTGGGAAACAGGTCTCGACTTCCGAACACGTACTGACCGAGCACATTGCATTCTGGGAAATATAATAATAAAATGCATGATGCCATTTTACATGTGGGTACTAATACTCAAGGTCTAATGATATTTGCTAATTGTTGTTATCAGTTACACTGCACTACACATCCCCCCCTTATCCAAAAATCAGCTTTTAATACATAATAGAAAATTGCCCAAAATGGCATTTTGGTTCAAATTTGGTTAACCTTTTCCTCTTCTCCTTGTCCTCTCTGCTCTCTCCATGTCTCTATGCCTCTCTCAATCATACTCTTTTTATTCTTAGCTGTGTAAATACACTGTTTACCTGGAAGGGTCACTGGCGACAGCCTCAGCTGGAAGAAAGAGACAGAAAACAAGTATCAAGGATCTCCACTGATTTTATACATCAAAGTCTGTTTACAGGAGTTGGGGAGTACTAATGCATATGTGAAAAGAAGTTAGATAAAACCTTTTGTGGCTCCAGAGGGAGTCTTATAAATATCCTCCATTTGAGTCAGTGTTGGTTAGGTCTGTAGACTAGTTTGAAAAGTTTAAAAACAGACATTTCCTTGCATTGAGGTATACGGGAGTACAATGTAGGGTACATCGAATGTACACTCAAATAAGCTGTGCATTTTGGGTATTTTATAGTGGACTATATAGTAAAATAAAATTAACGGCGGAGAATTCGAACACCACTACAAAATGGCTAACGCGCTATACTGTATAGTGCACTGTTTCCGTGATAGGGAACATTTTCGAACACAGCTTAGGTCTAGACCACGCTCTATAATTTACAGACACTCAACAATTCCCCCCAAAAGCAATTGCAGAAACCTTGGACAGGACCTTGCTTTTTAGTGGGCGCCTCATCTGCCTGATTCATACGGCATTAGAAGAAATTGTCCTACTAATATTCAAACATTGTAGTATGAGCATCAGGGTGCAATTTCACGGGGGGATTTCCCCCTTGCCGTTCTACATATCCCTGCCTCTGCATAATTATTTTTTTTTCAAAATGTATCCTCCCCTCAAAGTGATCATCTACTTCACCAATAGCCTAGACCATATATTAATTATATACTTGAAATAGAAGTATTTTAAACTAAGCAAAGCGATGTAACGTGAACAGTCTATAGTGCCATAGAACGATAAAATCCAAGTGACAGTTGCCGGTTGTATTTAACCGCTACAGAGCTCCGCGACGCCGGCTAAAAGTGGCAGTTGTTTAGCCGCTAATAGGTGACTGTGAGCCGGGTACAGGCACAGCCAGATGACGGTCCTTTCAGGGGCCATGGTAGTGGAGTTTAGCCAGAAAAGGTGAGCGTCATGCGGCGATGACGAAAAAACAACTTGTTAAATTTAGGAAAAAGATCAGATTTGGATTAAAACACTCCAGAGGAACAAAGATTTAATTCTTGCATGTTATGTTTTGTTGTGCATGATCAAAAAACACCCCCCCCCCCTCTGATTTCTTCACAAATCGCACCCTGATAAGTGTACCTTTCTGTATGGCCTCTTGTAGAAGGTCATGTTTGGCTTGAAGTTTGAAGCTCAGAGAACTGCTGATGAGGAAGTCCTTCACTTTCTAAGACAAACAAAATTTGAAAGGTATTACAGTTTTTCCTTAACTGTTTTAGCACGGTGTTTGGTGTTTTCAGCCCCCAACGTCGTCTTCCAGGCAGCACTGCATGGAAGGCACTAGGGTTAGGTAAGGGTTAGGGTTAAGGTTAGGGTAAGGTGCCTTGAAGTCGACAGTCGCAGCGCTGCCTTGAAGGTCGACGGTGGGGACTTAAAACACCATTGAACTTTTAGCACAGTCTCAGAAATTCTGTTGGAATTCTCAAAACATATTTATGAAAAAGAAAAGCTGTAAAAATAAATCCATTGTGGTCACTGAACTATGTTCACAGCATTACGTGGTAAGCGGAAAATAATTGTGCAAATACATTAGAATTTTGTTTGAGTGTAACAAGAAAACAAACTATGGATTTTTGAATTTCATACAAAATGATTTTTATTCAAGGGTTGTGCCAACACATCTAAAAAAACGGAATCCTTCCATTGAAATGTTATTTACATTTTACAAGGACATTTATAATTAATAATATCACATTTCATCTACTGTTATTTTCTGGTTTTATTGTTTGACTTGCTTTTAAAGCAACACTAGAGAACTTTTCCCGCTTCGGTCCCCCTACAGGTTGGAAGTGGAATTGTCCATTACATTACACTGTCCAGTTCATTCGAACTACAGATCCGCTACCCGATCTGGCAAACTTGCATAATGTAATGTAATGGACAATTCCACTTCCAACCTGTAGGGGGACCGAAGCGGGAAAAGTTCTCTAGTGTTGCTTTAATATGCTTGTTTTATGTGTTGGTTGTATTGCTTCACTTGTTTTTAATATTCCTAATGTGCTGGTTTTATTGTAAAGTGTCTTTGAGTACTATGAAAATCGCTATATAAATAAAATGTATTATTATTATTATTATTATTATTATAAAATTGATCTCCCAAACCCAATACAATAATACCAAGACACCAATACTACTAGTGAAGTTACTGAGTGATCAGCTATGATACCTTAAAGGGTAAATTAAGGAATATGTAATAAAAAAACAGAGACCTGATGATTGGCCAATACCAAGTTTTGATAAAAGGACATTATCAGCCTGATATATATATATATATATATATATACTAGCCTGATATATATTTTTGAAGATATTCCAACAGCAACAAGTGCACCTCTAGCCAACTGCAATAACTCACTGTAAAATAGTAGGTCTCTGTCTCCTGCTGATTGGCTCGACGCTTGGCAATTGCAAGTTTTTGTGCGGTGTTTCCTCCAGGGGGCTCATTTGATAGGCTGCTGAGCACGTCGGGGGAGGGGTTACAGTCGCTTTCACACATATTGTCCAGCAGGGCTGTGAGTGTGGCTTTAAGCGTTTTACTGACCTGGGAAGGTGGAAAGAAATGTTGATGGTTAATTCAGTTTATTTCCTAGATATTATGTTGAAGGTTTTTTTCTTATTTATGGTTCATTGTG